>NC_058109.1:23669580-23969580 GCF_914725855.1 Thunnus albacares | reverse complement strand
TCTTTGTAAATATTTGCTCTGTCTGTCATTCACTTCAATGTAAGACCATGCAACTGAGAATTTGCAATTCACTTAACGGAGGGCTAATGTGATCTTCATGTGAGTATGGAGGCCCACTCAACCCAAAAACACTGAAACCGGTGAGGCAAGATTATTACTTCACTGTGTTATAGCCTCATAACATTGCGTGCGTTGAGAACTGTGATACAACATTTTACTCCGTAATTTCAGTCCACATACTGCAAACAAAGACATGCTTCACAGAGACTGTTCTTGTCCATCTTTCACGTCTGGAGACAGGAAACCATGTTGGGATGTCAGTCAAATTAAAACTAGTTAAATTTGGCCCTATACTCAAAATGTTAATCGTGGAGAGGAGCTGACATAAAATCTCAGTATTTATGTTTTAGAAACAGGAGGCCATTGTTTGTGCTGTTAACAATACTGATCTATTCTCTGAAGCTATTACTCCGCCTTGTGCATGATGTTGCAAATGCGTATTGATGTTTATTGTGTCCATGCATTATTGATACACCTGTTTGTAAGAACTGATCAAAACCATAATAATCTAAATTGAATCATCCTGTAATGAACTTTCTGATAAAGTCGATTCATCCAGTAAAAGGAGGAGCAGGAACTTCTCTCCTTGTTTACTAATATGTAAATTGTGAACAACCACAATTTACATATTAGTAAGAGAACAAAAACCTTTCTTGAAGTAAAATGAGTGTTACAGTTTTTTTTGTTGTTTTTTTTTTTTGTCATTATGTATTTGACATGTGGTTCAAGAAATGAACCTTCACAGACCCGGAGAGTGTTTCCCAGCTTGCAGTGAGGTCCATTGTGTTGAATCTGTGGGGTGGCTGGTGAAGCATGATAATTTAGGGAAGGGAAACGTGCAGCTCCTCATCAACCCTCTCCAGCCCTGCATAAATGGATGGAATTGTTCAGACACTTTATGGGATGAGCCTCATATCACAAGCAATTCATTTGCAGGCCTAAAGGATACAACAGAATATGAGCTCAAGTTGAAACGTGCAATTGTGCAACACAGAAATTGGTGTTCAGGCCACTCAGCCAATCTCATTGGGGTATGAATTTGCTTCTTAATATCCTGGACTGAAGATTTCAATCAATAGAGCACTATAGTATGTTGATTTCTCTGTTTAGTTTAAAGTGTTTAGTGTAAAGGAGCACAAGCTTTGCAGTTAAGACAAAAAACAAACAAACAAAAAAATGATGTGATTCTGTTGAGCCAGGAAATTTATTGTATCACTCTTAAAACCTCTGCGAGCCATATGTGAATGGGAATAACACTGACATGTTCAACGGTTGCTGTTCACATAATTTATGACTTCTGTAGAATTTTGAGGAAGCTAGTATCATATTCAGGAAGATGAAGCAATTTTCAAAAAACACACTAAACAGCTATACTTACTGTGTTCACAGTAGTCTTTAACAACTTTGTCCACTGCGGTAAACCCATAGACTTCTTTAAATCATCCACAGTTATCGCTGTTCCCACAAGTGACTGAAGCTCCAGCTGAATGTTTTCTTGCAGGGAAATTTAACTAATTTAGACCACGCCATTTGTGTATAGTTAAATAGTTTATATGATCAGCAAGATGATTCGGGAAGGAATAAGATGAGGGGCGATGGATGTTAGGGTTGAGGGGAAGCGATGGACGCCAGATGTGGGTCGCTGTCGTGAAGGAGTCGAATTGGATGGATAGTGACCGGTTGGAGTTGAGTCGAGGCTGGAGCGTCTAGGAACCCGGGGGTGGAGACTCAGGGTGGGGGCACGTCTCAATGAGCAATTTTTTGCTTCATCATCCCCCGGTGGTTCCTATGATGAAGGAGGAGAGTAGAATTACTGCATGCGTGCATGTCTTTATGGTGACAGGAAACCCGAGTGCCCAGTGGAAACCCACCGAACATGGGGAGAATATGCAAACTCACCACAGAAAGGCCCCGGGACGGCTTGAGTTCATAACCCAAGACCTTCTTGCTGTGAGGCTACAGTGCTAACTACTGAGCCACCGTGTTGCCCGCTGAGAGGAGAGGGGAGAATGGGGTTTTGGGGGGGTGGGGTTTGAGAGAACTGAGATGAACAGGAGAGGTGGAGGCTAGGCGTGCTTATATATGCGCACAGGTATGTGGCCGGGAGGCACAGGTGATTTGGGTTAACGAGGCACATGTGTTGTGAATTGGTGAGAAGAAGCGGGGCATGGTCTTGTTCCTGAACTTAGTTATTATAATAACTTCATTTCACTAATTTAGACCACGCCATTTGTGTATAGTTAAATAGTTTATTTGATCAGCAAGATGATTCGGGAAGGAATAAGATGAGGGGCGATGGATGTTAGGGTCGAGGGGAAGTGATGGACGCCAGATGTGGGTCGTCGTCGTGAAGGAGTCGAATTGGATGGATAGTGACCGGTTGGACTTCAGACGAGGCTGGAGTGTCTAGGAACCCAGGCACGTCTCGATGAGCAATTTTTTGCTTCATCATCCCCAAAAGTGCTTCACTGGACTAAGTGTGAATGGGCTCTGTGGATATCGTGGAGGTGGCTATGGATGTAACTCTGGTATGCTTGAGAAGACCAGTGGCCGAGGATTTTTATGGTATGGTCCGGGATTCCTTGACTGGATGCGGTTGAAGCGGCTCCCGCGCGGAAGGAGTGACCAGAGTATAGATCGGGTGAAATGCCTGACTTTGAGAGGACTTGACGGAGGTGGTAGTGAAACCAGAAGCGTGTGGCGACTCGGCCTTATTCTGTGATGAAGAGTGGGTCTTGAAGGGGTGAGAAAAACCGAGCTGGTCGGTTTTGCTTCGTTTGAGGTTGAATCTGAGGATGTTTGTTGAGTGGATGGAAATGTCAGAGAGGCTGGCATGCTGCAAAGGGTCGTAATAGGACGTGGAGTTGGTGAATTCAGAGCAGCGTAGAAAACCAAAAAAGGCAAGGAGGAACATAGCTTTGAGGGTTGAGTCGATGGATGGGGATAAATAACCTGCGCAAAGGGTTTGGATGCATCGGGTGAGGAGGTCTGCGGTCAGGGGCAGATGTTTTGGTGCTAATGGAGGTTCTGCCTTTTTTAAGCCTTTTATTAACATGTTGACGTGGTTGTGGGAAATTGAAGGGGCTGGAGCTAGTTTAACGAAAAAGTTTATACCGCTCAGGTATGTTTGGATGTTGGATGCTCTGATTTTGAGAACAGAATGGAAGTAAGTAATGAAGCTGGTTAGGCTTACGACGTCGATGGATGGAAATGGTAGCCAATGTGCGGTATGGCAAGTTTTGAAGCAGCTCCATCCTGAGTAGTATGTTGAGAGAGTACTGGGGGCTAGGCTATTTAGGATTACTTGTTGTGACATATTGACCAGATGGCGAAGCTGATGGTTTATGGAAAGATTGTGGTTGAAAACGGAGGGACTGGTGTTGGATGAAGGTCCGAATTGGGTGCCAAGGCTTTGAATTTCTGAAAAGAGAAACGAGAAAGGGAGTCAGCGATGGTGTTTTTGTAGCCGGGAATGTGGGCGGCGCGGATGATAAATTGATGTTGGGCAGAGATGAGGGTCAGTCTGCGTATGAATTTCATGATATCCAGAGAATGAGAGCGGCCTTTGTTTATGATGTCAATGGTGGGGAGGTTGTCTGAGTGGATGAGGATGACCTTAGATGACCACACATGCCCCCAAAGAAGTGCTGCGATGATGATGGGGTACAACTCGTAGAGGGCTGAAGAGGGAGAGAGAAAGGACATTTCCGGCGGCCACTCGGAGGTGAACCATCTGCCGCCGTAGTAACCACCAAAACCGATGGAGGGAGCAGAGTCTGTGTACAGCTGGATGTCTTCGGGCTGTGTCAGGTGGTCATCGTAGAAAAAGGACACGCCGTTCCAAGATTTCTTTGAGATGAATGCAGAATATTCACTGAGAAACTATACTTGTTTGGATGTGTCAGTTTCTTCTGTGTTTAAAAAAATGCTTAAAACCATAAAGTACAACTTAGCAAATTTTAGACATATTAGAAACTGTCTCTCTTTGGATGCAGCTAAGATATTCATGCATGCTCTGATTCTTTCCCATATGTCTTATTGCATTACATGTTGGGGGCAGGCCGGAGAAACAGCCATAAGACCTCTTGAGTCCTTATATAAACAAACCTTTAAAGGGTTTGACACCTCCTCCACTATGTGACTTTGTGTATACACGCTCAGTAAGTTCTATTAGATCCTCCAGAATATCCTCTATAAAAGATTGTACCATACCATTTCGTCCCACTGCATTTGGGCAGTCAGCTTTCTCTGTGAAAGCCACAACTCAGTGGAATGCCCTACCCAATGATATGAAGAACTGTAGTTCTATAAATGCATTCACGACCAGACTGAAACATGTTCAAAAGACCAATCAGCTGTGTGACTCAATGGTCACACAACTGATTGGTTTACATTATTTCTAATTGACATTGTGGGTGTATGTGATGTGCTGTGTGTAGCTTTGTATTTTGTATTTTGTATGGTGTGTTCTTGTGGGGGGTTTTTTGTTTTGATTTTTTGCTTTTTACTGTCTGTTGTTGTGCTGTTGTATGTTTTTTGTTGGGGACTACAGAACTAAAGTTATGACGAAATCTAAATTCAGGTTACTTGATTTGCTTCAAATTGTTCGTTAAATATGTATTAAATAAACGTTACGATGATTCACGGTAACACTGGCCAAATTTCTGCAAGTCTCAACAAAATCTTGTGTTGCAAATTATATATTATATTTAATTATATATTTTTTAAAAACATTGAAGCATTTTAAACTTTTGTTGTATAATCTCAAGAACATAAGTCATTATTTCAAGTTTTGTTGTATAGTTTCAGGTTAACGTACCTCAAGTAACGTAAGCTATGACGGTAATGGTACCAACCAGGAGCAAGAAGACCACAGGGTTAGCCACATAGCCTAGCTTGTTAGCCTAGCTTGTTAGCCTTAGCCAGCTTGACAGCTTCGAGCTAGGTGGTCTCAGTAACCAGGCTTCATTTAGCCTGCCTCAGCTTCACCTCTTTTCCCATTTTGGAGTCAGGCACTGCCAAGATGGCGACGGCCAGAGCCACCCACTTTGAGCTTCAAAATCAATGTGTGACGTCACAGTGGCTACCACCATTATTTTACAGTGTGTGCTTTCAAGCACCTAGGTGTACAGCTGTAGTTCAGAAATTGCCTGAGGAAGACCTGAAGTTGGTCAAAACATTACAAATAAAGAAAAGGGAGCTCTGATTCAGAGTGTGGGTACTCCTTGTATTGTTTTTTGTATCCAGCACTTACCCCACTGAGGTTTTGTAGATGTGCACACGACTACTTTCTCTAATCACGGAGTCCTTCAAAGTGCTGCTCCTCTAATTCCCCACCTTTTCAATGTCTCTTAGTTTTCATTTCATTGCATATTTTTTTGACCATGGAAAGAGAGATTGATAGTCCTTTCAGCCACTGCATGGAGGATTTTACCTCACTTGTTTGACTTGAAGAAAACAAAAATATACAGTTTTTTTGACTCCTTAAGTTTTAGAGAATTAACTAGCTGAATTAACTAGCTGTAATTTCATTACAGCTAGTTAATTCTCTAAGGAGCCAAATGACAGCAACTGCTCTAAAATCTATTTTTGACTCTAACCATGATCACAGCTGTGGTATTCCAGAGGGACACATTTCAGTCTCCTGTGACTGTGTTTACCATGCCATGTCGTGTTTCTGTCACATCTGGAATTCTGCTAGAAGTGACTTTGTTTTGGCCGACCAGTGTGAGAAAATACCAAGTTTGACTTCCACAGAACAATTGTCTTGTAATGTACCAATGCATTACACCACATCCAGTAACAAACACATCCATCACATAGTCATATAATCTACACCCTGTGACTAGATAGGCCCACTGGCGAACAATCATGGCTTTTACTGACCTCTTCCCAAGACATTTAATGTTCCTGTTCATGCAGCAGCTAATAAATACCATGGATGTATTATCAGAGCTGGATAGGGCAGCTCAGCCTTGCAGCCAATTTTTCCCAGTGGCCATTCGCAGTATTGCAGAAAAATACCGCTGCAGCCCAAAAAGCATTTTCTCCATAAACCACCAAACCACTAAAAGAGACTGTAAAACTGTTGACAGGACACCTCGAACTGCAAACAAGGTCAATTATGACTCTTTCTATTATGAATTTTTGATCCATGGAGCTTTTATATTTGTAAAACTTTCCTTGAGCGGAGAAAAGTGATTTAAAATTCTGTGATGTCATCACAATGTAAAGTCTATGGGTCAAGCAGGAACTCGCAGATGGGGCCAGTGGGGGAAACACTACTGCGCATATTCAGTGGGCGGCACAACGTGGAAATAAACCTGGAAACTAGAAACCGTTTTTGGTGCATGCGCCAGCCAAGCAATTCTTATTGGACTGAATGGATGCCATTTTTGGTCCGATATTCACGTCTCATAATACATCCATGATAAACACAGATATACATAAGCGAAACATAAACCAACCCCGAGAGCCTGATAACATCAAAGGAAACTGACCAATCACATGAGGGGGGACACTAAATGCTCATAGCTTTTGTGGAAAACCATTTAAGATAAACTTCAGAAATAATTTGTCATGTGCTAATGGGTGACCTTGGACGTTGCAACACCTCAGACCACCCTGACAAACATCATGCAATATTAAAGTAGAGGATTCACAGGTCTGAAGGCAGGTAGTGGCATCAAGCTGGATTAGAGTGAAGAAGGAGAGACGATTGAAAATGTGAGCGGCAGGAAACTTGGTTCAGGGCAGATCGTGAGTGAAGGGATCATTGACAGTAGATGTTTGTTTGTCAAGGGCAGAGCTACAAAGAGGGAAAAACCCAATCAGGCTAAATTGATTCTTTATTTGTGAACATGAAGACTGTATATTCATTACAGTCATGGTCCATAAAACACTGGCATGGCATGTTTGTGCTGCAGTGTTGGAGCAGAAGAGTCAGTGATGCATGAATGTTTCAGACAGCTTGATAATCCTGAGAAGAATGTCTGCTGTTGAAGTGATTCAAATACTCAGATGACTGAAATACCAAAACTTTTCTTGGCTGGATATTTAAAAATATCTTACTCACATGTTGATACGTCACAGTTAATTTGTATTTTATATTTAGCATGTTTTTATTTCTTTTAACGGGGCACTTGAATGACTTTATTAGCCACGCACAGTACTACTCAGACTGTAAAAATGTTGTTTATTATCTTCTGCAAGTGATGCTGTTTGAGTCTGAGAAAATTGACTCAGATGGCATCACTTAATCACAGAGACCACATTTTTCAAGAGTTAGTGTGTTACAAATTGGAGACAAAGTTCAAAAGATGAGGGTATTTACCAGCAAGGGAGGGTCTAATGAAAGACATAATTAAGTTGCATTATGGGAAGTGAGGGATGCTGTTTTTTTTGAGTGTGACCGATACCAGGAACAGCATATTTCAGCCTCATTCCCCTAATTTTATGGAAGTGTAATGCTAAATCAACCCCCATTTTTACATCCAGTGCACGTCTAACAGAGATGGAATCAGTTTTTGTTTTTGTTCTGCATTGACACACTATTGTACTTGCCTAATAGAAAAGTCTATTATTAGTAATAAATAATACAAAGAAGTCTCAAGAGCTTAGGGGTAGATATGTTTTTATTTGAGCTGGGAGATTGTAGATAGTAACTGAACAATATATTCTCCTCAGACATTAGCAGAGGTTAAATATTCTTTCTTTGTAAGATTGAGTGTAGAGCCCCACTGGTTTTAAAGTATAACTGAAATGATTTTACCTTCTTTAAAACATTTAAAGAAGTTCGAGACTTCAGAGAGAATCAGATATGAGTACTTGGAGTTTCCACTTCAAATGAAGATTTAAAGAAATGTCTGGAAAACTGTCCAAGGCAACAGTATGATAGTCTTTTGTAGAATTTTATTATACTTGGAAATGTTTGGCAAGAAGAATAACAATGGAGAAAAATAAGAAAACATTGGATTTTGATTAATGGGGAATTCTGTGCCCTTTTATGTTTGGAAATGCAGTAAATCAAATAAGTCATAAAGGATTTTGGATAGTCTGAGATTGAAATTGGAATGAATCCTGCATTTTTTTTTTTTTTTTTTTTTTTTGATACTGCATGTTTTACTACATTCTGGCATCAGGAGCATCACAAGAAGAGCAAATGGGTGTTTGAGTGTTTTCCCAGAAATTTAAGTTGCAAAAAGCTAGTGGATCATTTACTGTCCGTCTTATTCTGCTGATAAAGCAAAGTTCAAATAATGTGATTCCAGCGAAACTCATAGAATTATCATGTTGTAATGTCATTTATCTTTTATCAGTTCAAAAGTAACATCTAGTTATTTGGCAGAATAATTTAACTACTTAATTTCTCTCTCACATCTAACATGGGAATATCCTGACAAAATAAACCTACCGGGCGTAACAAGAGTGAAGTCGGGCATTTCAGGAGAGATGTAAATGCTCTGAGCTCTGAGTCAAGGTTGAGACGTTGTCCAGTCTTACTTGTTAATGACATTCACCAGTAGTCTCTCTGGGCTGTGAAGCTAATGCTTTGGATCAACAGTCCGTGAAAAAGGTGATCTTTAAATCCCTCTAAATCAGTTTTCACTTGTCTAGTAAGTACCTCCTGAGAAGATTAGAAATATAAACACAAATATCTGTTCTTTATCATTGTTCAAATACGGTAGATCATCACAAAAACACATCCACACTAGTAGACTCTGAGGAAGAGATCAACGGCTGACTTTGAAAACATCTAAAAGTGCATTTTTATCTCAGGGTCTTTTCACAAGCTTTGTTATACTTTATTTTACATTTAGTTTTGTATTTCAATATCAACTCACTTATTGGAATATGTTCTTATAACTTGTTCTGTCTTATACTATTACTACTGCTATATTCCAGTTTTACTGCTTAATTCGTGAACTTTGGCTTTCTTTAATGTATTTTTTATTGTATATATTAAAGTCAAATTGAAATCAAATTGCTCTTTTTTCGTCTACTATGGCATAAATCACTTGTCCTGTGTTCTCCTTGATGAAATTTATATTTATATTTCCTAGGCCATGACAAATATGGGAATGGACACGATGGATGGCAATAAAGTAAAGATATTTATTATAACAAAGTAAACAACTGAAGCAGTAATTTGCAAATATGGAGCGCATCAGTCAGTAACATCAGTCATGTAAGTGTGGATATGTGAGTAATGAAGTGTAAGGTGTTGTGAAGGAAAAAAACAAAACCAGAATCAAACAAAACAAAAGGCCTGCGGCTGCTGGCTGGTGAGAGAGTCAAGGTGAGAGAGAGCCCGAACAACGCTGGGAGTTGGCCTTTTATCCTTTATGGCAGCATTAGGCACAGGTGCTCCAAATTCGGCTGGCTGCCACACACACACTCTCCCAGGTACCTTTATAGACAAAAATATGATAAACACATTACCACACCAGCATCAACACTCCTGAGACAGGTCAGGCAGGGGCCGTCACATTACATTCTTTGATTTCATGATCATGCCCCCTAGTTTTACATTAATTTGATTAAATACCACTTATACTGCTGGAGTCCTTATTTCAATACAACAAATCGTATCCCAAAAGCAATAACTTGGCATTCTATCATAGGCAGAGCAGACGATCACGCTGAGCCTGATAGCATCCTGCTACACAACACACTAGCCACAGACTCTGAACAACAATTGCATTAGCTTTTCTGTTAAAGTCTCTTTCTTATCTAACTTACAAACATAAACCCATCTTGTCCCAAACCTTAGATATTGGTTTGGCTCTTAAAAATCCCTGCTAGTCACACACTTCCTGTCCATGACATGTAGCTACAGCAGTTTGTTTACTTTGTCGCTGTTCTGTAGGGTGTAGCACTGGTAGCCTTCCAGCTAATGTCAATCAGACACAGACACCTACACACCCCCAGCCGGCTAAGATAAAATGGAGCATTTCTGATATTTCCCCAAAGACCTTTTTTCTTAATTCTAATAATACAAAACTATTAACAATACCTTTAAAAACCATGCATTATTTGTGACTGCAAAAAGAGATGATTAAAAGTGATTTCAGCTGGACTTTAAATACTTTTAAAATAAGTGCAGTGTGTCTGGAGATGAATGCTTTGTGTTGCTGAGCCCGAAAAAAGTTTCTCCAAGGGGACAATTTAATTTGAGGTGAAGCATTAACTCTTATATTGAAAAATGTAGAAACATTTATTATGTTTGTTATCTCCATTAAAAATTAGGCAGATTTGCACACAGTGTATGGAAATTATAACACATGTAAATGTTGCAAAGAGCCAAGCTTTAAACTCACCACACACCCACAGAATCGAGCAGTTGTCGGATACAGACTGCCAGCTGAGCCCTTATCTGTCAGTTCCCGTCTTGATGAGACTGAGGGGCCTTTAGGTGTGCGTCCTCTCTCAGCTGTTTGTCTCCCTGAGCACAGCACACCTCTGGTGACCCATCCATCAATCTACACCCGTCTCAGTCCCACAGAGGCATGCAAACAATGAGCAAACAAGCGTGAGGAAATGATAAACCTCTGATGGAGGAAGCGGACTACATAATAATTAGACTCTGATACTCTCAGTAGGACTGCCAAACTGTAATGGACATATTTCACTGTAAGACATCTCACAGCAGTTGGGATATCACATCATCATTATCAATGTCATGAGAGAGATTGTTGCTAAGCCACAGATTTCACAGGGTGCATACAAAGTAAATCTGGGCAGCTGTTGCAGTTAGTGTGATTCATTTTGACAGTTGGCACTGTGTTGTCAGTGGGTTCAGACTACTGTCTCTCATGTCCCATAGGTACTTATCATGCGCCAGGTCCTTACCTCAGATTAGTAATACCAAATTATTTAATATATTTTTTGAATTGCATTTTTTGTTTAAAGGTTTGATAATTTTCATATTAATCCTTTTTAATTCATCAATAAAAGTGATACTGCCCCAGAAAGGCAAAACACATTATATTGATCAAAAGTGAGAAGTCCAGAATCTGATTTTTTATTGTGTTTTATCAGATAAAAATAATATCTAATATTAAGCCATAAATTTGTAATTTCGGTGGAAACTGTAACTAACTAAAAAAAAAAAACTACCCAGCTAAGCCAAATCTCTAAAATAAGAGAGCTGTGTCAAATGAAAACTAAAACTAGTTTACTTTTTTAAAGAAACTACTTCAAATGAACAAAAAGGCTGAAAAAACACCCTTTGATTGTAGATATTACATTTTCCCCATGCATTTACTGAAGGTTATCCAAAGGCAGAGTGCAGTATCTGCATACATCCCTATCTGTTACACAACCTAATTATCTGTTTTTCTCACTGTGTGAATACATTTAATTCAGAGATGAAACATTTATCGGAGCCTATGGTTTTGTCTAAATCCCTAAATCTCATGCATTAGCTGACAGTAAAGTTGACATAGTCTGACGCAACCCTGTCTCCTAAAAACACACACTAACCTACTAACTTTCCTTTTTTCCCCCCAAAAAAGTGAAATATATCTGAAAGCTTATAAATGTCCATAGCTATTACTGTGGGTGTGAGAAGGTGTGATGGACTGGCAACTTGCTGAATAAAATCTCTCTTCTCCAATTAAGATGATAGAGAAACAGAAGTGAAAAATATCAAATAAAAATGGTGGTTTTGATGATGCCCATTACACCATCTGTGTCCGGCTCATTGCAAAGGGAAAGTGATCCCGGCCAATAGCCCTGCTGGGCTTTGTAAAGGCTCTCTGACACCTGCCGGCCTGTTTTTTGTTTGTAGTTGTAGCAAATGTGAGGTCTGCTCCTGTGCTGTGTCCTGGAAAATTAAAAGACTTCAGCATCTGCTTCTGATCAATAGTATATCTGTGATTGTTACTGCAGTGGGAGTTATTATATGTGTCTGCTAGGCAGATGATGTTTGTTCCACAGAAACAGTGCAGGAAGTTAAGTTTTTAAAAATGTAAACAAAGTAAATGTGTATGGGGTTGGGTTTCAAACTTGCAAGCTCAAAAATGGGTTTTCTTTTTCCTTTCACTTTAAAGGGGGCATATCCTGTTTTTTGTCATTTCTGTTATTTTTATACTTTTATGATGTCGGATACCTATGTTAAACATGGTCAAAGGTCCAAAACCTGAGGTAAACATATGTAAGAATTCCAACAAGTCCTCCAAATTAAACAACCAAATAGGTCATTTGACCATGCACTCCAGAAAGACCCTTAGGAGCATTTTCTAATATGACGTCTCTATTGTCAGTAATTGGCAGGACAGCAGAATTTGTGTTTTCTCTAACCCTTACACATCACTGTTAAAAAAACTAATGTTTTATGGTGATAACTCTGTGGTTAAGGTCTGGTTAGGTTTAGGCACAAAAACCACTTGGTTAGGGTAAGATCATGGTTTAAGTCAAAATGATCAGTGTGTTAAGATGAGAAACATGGTATCATCATGGCAACAGTAAATATGACAGGGTTAAAGTGGTAGTTATGGTTTTTAAAAAACCTGTCCCAACTCACGGTTGGAAATGTGACACTCATGGTAGGAAATGGGAAACAAACAGCCGTCTCCTGCAGTCCAAAGTCCACTTTCTGTAAGTTATGGTTAAAGGTTCTGTATGTAGGAATCAGAAATTCCTTCTCATCAGTGACACCTGTGGCTGTTAAATAAACTATAGTCAACATCCTGGTGCTTGCGTGCTCACGGCGCAAGACTATTGGAGGTGATGTCTCACTCCCAATCAGTCAGTCCCCTCACCCCACACCCCCCTCGCTGTATGTACGTGCACTTGCTCACTCCCACACAAACACACACACAGATGCTCCTGCTGCGCTGTGACTGCTGGCCGGCAAGAGACAATCGGCACAGCACAACTTGCACAAATATGCGTTAATCAACCATCCAAGCCTGACCCAACCCACAAACCGCCAACTTTTTTGTACCAACCGTGTTTACTAAACACTGATAGGCTCAGTGGGCTGTGGTCAGGCAGCAATGAGCTGTAGCTGGGGATCAACACGCTGCGGTTTTGTTGTGAAATGTGTGCTTATTATGACCTTTGGACAACCGACAGGAATAAAAAGGCTTGCTCTAGAGTTTGTTTTCTGTTCCTTTGTCGAATAAATAATTTTGTTTTAGCTATTTGTGCTTGGGAGTGGGTGACTTGACATTGTGGGGGTGTTTTGTTGTGGAAATGTGTAGTGGTTGATGGAGGCAGCCAGCTGTTTCATTAGCTGGAGAGCTAATATCTGCAGGGTGTTTTTAGTTGGATAGCACTGTTTTTGTTGTGTTGTGTCATTATGTTGGTCATTTGTTGACATTAGCGGGAGAGAGGCAAGGCAATCGGGAAAGGGCAAAAACGTAACTTCCGTTGGATTTTCACGGAAAATCCAGCCCGTGACCTTCACATAGAAATCAGTCCACGGGCTGTTACAGACAACCCAGGTCTCATTTTTTACGTGACATTACTACCCGTTCACTCATTAGCAATAAAAACCAAAACATTAATAGATGTAAATTGCTTCACAGTTCTACATATAGAACCATCAGATAGGACAAGTTCAGCTTCTGTCATTTTTTGATAAAAAACTAAGCTTTATGATTAAAAAAATAATAATTTTATATATATATATATATTTATATAGTGATCATTTTTGCATCCTCTACAGCACTTTCTTCCTCTCATCTGTCCTGGAAGCAAACAGTTAAAAAGTGACTGTATTCAGCTGACTGGATAGTTTGCTGACCCTGCATTAACTTCTCAACACTGCCAGCAACACCTTTCACATAGACATAGTCATTTGTCATAATCAGTTTTTAAAATATTGATTTTAATTAGAGCAGCTTGGACAAAATTGACCTTTAAGCTACATTTCACACCTCAGTGAAGGGAAGAAACACTTTAACTTGGCTTAAATCCAATATCATTAGAGAACAGGGAATAACCAAAAGCCAGATTTTGTTTGCTCTTTGACTCCATAGTGCTTAAGTTGTGTTTTCATTTTTAAAATGTGTCATTAAAAATTATACCCCATGGTATCAGCCTTTATTTCTTACATCTGAACATCAAAATATCATAACTGAGTGACTCTGTAACCGAACAAATGATAACATAACCTTCATGTTTATAATGAGGGTCAATAAACGCATTATCAAAGCATCAGAATTCAAAAAGAATCATAAAAGATTTTAGGATTCCTGTGAGTGTTCTTGTGTTAATAAAACTGAGCTTTGCAGCAGCCAAGCTCACGCTGGAGCCTGATCACAGTTAATGAGCCCAGAGCAACCCTTTGACCTCAACAATCATTTCTAAATAGCCAGTACTCCTTTAACTTGTGAGGTGTGTGAGAGTACATTGCTATAAAACAAGAAATATTCCTTCCCTGCCAGACAGAATTTATGTGTTTGCATTCTTTAAATAGATGTAAGATATCTGGGCAGTTTCTGTACCACTCTGTCCTCTCTCTCACACACAATGAGCTATGAGGTTGTGGTTTACCTTGGCACTGTCCATCTATCATTCTGATTAGTGCCCTGGGAAATGAATGTGTTCACGCTAAAGGATGTTGGGCATTAAATGTAAATAGAGATATTCTGATTGATTTTGTCTCATTTCTTCACTGTGCTTTTCAAAATCTTAATCTCGAGGCTTTGAACTATTGTGATCATGGGAAGCATGGGCGTTCAAATTAAATTGATCAAGAATCAAATCATTTACACACAATTAGGCAAATTTAAGTTCTTAAAACTGTCCAAATTTGTCATTTGTCCGAATAGTGATCTTTTTGTAGTTTCACAGCACTGTGTGTGTTAAGCTTGAGGCATAAGGAGACAGTTTTAGCAAAACAAACAAGTAATTTGGATACTTGAAAGATTAATTCAAATATTCCTTAGACACTCAATCTGTATATCCTGTAGTGTTTGTGATGAAAAACACTTTCATCGTCTATCTATGTAATAACAAGAGATGAGAAGGCAAGGTCTCTCATCTTATGTTCAGTTATTGCTAAAAATATCTATTTTCTTCTCCCTAAGATCAAATCACAAAATTGTTCCCTCTCAGTGGTGCATTTTTATAGCCCTGCTGCTGCACCAACATATTACCTCCTGGCTTAGTGTGAAATCCTGCTGCAACCTTTCTCCTTTGTGTCAACATCTCTGGCTCTCAATGAAAAAAAAAAAGTCAAGCTTCATGTTTTCCTTGATGATGCTGAGGCAATATCTACTAAACATGAGAAAATGACTGTAACATTGTCATGTCTGCTTGCTAATTCATGGTGCGTAACATGAGACAACGGACACGATTACCAAGATGATCACAAGGAGAAAACACTTGACTTTTAATGGTTATGGTGAATCTGATTGATTGGAGCATGAATCAAGGCTGTTGCTGTTGTAATTTCATGGCCACTGTGAGTCTCAAGAGGAGAACAAAAACAAGCTATTACACCAGATTGTTCTTCTTCAAGATCTCCAGATATCAACTGCAGACAGAACTTAAGCTTGCCAAAGGCAAGGATTCAAAGCATTATTTTTTTTAAATCAATAAAATAGACACTCACACACTTCTGATGTGAATTCTTATCACCTCTGTTTCTTCATCAGAAATCTATGCAAATTGAGTCACACAAAGAAAAACTCACTGTGCATCAGAATATCTCTTCTCAATCACACCTCACAAGGTCATTCTGTGCACAGCATCTTTTAGATGAATCAACAAAGGGCTGCCAGAATATAAATGAATTAGGCATCCCCCTAAAAAAAACCCTTGGGCTTTATAGTACCCTCTAAAAGATATTGTAGGATGTAATATCTGTTTTTTCACTGCTAACAAGCTCAGTCTCTATTCATTATGCATTTTTAGTAACACAATGTGACATTCACTTTCTTTCACAGACAGCTCAGGCTGTTTAGGCTTTAGAGATTACTTATAAGTTCAAAGTGAATCCAGTTGAACAGTTATGTAGGAGAGGCAACTCTATTTATAGAAGACCTTTCAAACACAGAGGCAATTAAAATGCTTTACATGGAGCAAAGAAAGGTATTGGAATAACATTTAAAAACACACTGAAAAGCAAAATAAAAATCAATTAAAAAGAAATCAAGTTAAATATAGAGGATAACGTAATGAAATACAAACACAAAAAGTTGGGATATTCTGACTTTTTTAATAACAATGTATCAAATAACAATGTGTAATGTCAGAGGTGTCGCTTGTGGTGATGGACCTGCAAAGAATTATGAATAATGACTTTGCGGCTTTATAGAGAGTGTCAGCTCATTGATTAGCTGTCCAGCTGCAACTTTAATGTTTTGGTTCACTTTCAGTTCTCTCATAGTGTCGTTTCTGGTCACAGCAGGCAGCTGATTTCAGAGAAAAAGCTCTAAAAAAAAAACCCACTTCAGTGACCTAGATGCATCAGATGCAAATCAATGCTGTTTGCACAGTGAATTACTGTACATAATTTGCAAACATACACTTGTCAGTACATCATTTGCATCAGTGGCGGCTGGTGATTCAAAAAATTGGGGAGGACAGGAGGAAAACCAACATGGAATCTTACAATAAACCTCATCAAACTATATCATTGTCCCCCACCCGATGAAATCGGAGGGGTGGGGGGCAATTTTATATGCCAATAAAACAATTTACGTTCAAAACCAAAAACCGCTGAGTGGTGAAAAGGCTGCTTCTTTAAATACATTTAGCATATACACATTGTTTCTAAACAAAGAAGTGCTCATTTTCACCATGGAGTGGTTCACAATGTGTCATTTTACCAACAAAGTGAAATTGAAATTTATAGTACTGTTCTATTGTGACACAGATTTAGGCTCTCATCAAAAACATAAACAAAACGAAAACATATCACATGATTTACATGTGTTTCCTATGTATTTTCTTAGTATACAGAAATAGATAAAGTACCACAAAGCTTATAATCTGATACAGGTTCAGATCAGTGCTGAATACTAGAAAGATTGAACACTAAAAACATTCACAGATCTAAAAGTGTAGGTTCACATCAGAAAGTATTAATGCATGTATCAAATACATGACTTACACACTCTTATCTATATGCGCCACATACAAAATATAGTCTACAAAGCTGACATGTTAACACCTGTTATTCTAGTTACTTTAAACTATTACTCAATATATGACTCAGCTTAAAAACCAACTGAAGAAACTGTCACAAGCCAGCAGCCAGACCTCCTGCACTCATTCACTAATCGCACAACATCAACGGGTGACTGAACAACCACTCGATTAAAAACTGGATCAATAACAAGTCCAGAAACCTCACTGTAACTTCAACAGGCAAACTGGTACTCTACTCACATTATATGATCTCTGCTGCATTCTTGTTAAGGAGATAAATTCACACAACAGCCACAGAGACATTTTAACCATCAGAGATGAAATTAGCGACCAAAGAGACAGAGAGAGAGAAGCTGTATCACATTATCTGATGTCTTCTTCTTTCTGTCTTTGGAGATGAGGTATCTATGTTATAATGTCCATTTGTGGCTGTTGGTCATCTTGTGTGTTAGCTTGTGGCTGCTGGTTAACCAGTCTGATATTATTAGCAACAATGACAAACAAGCTAACTCTCCTGGTTGATTCTCCAGTTGGTTCTCTCTACAACCTCTCCCCAGCGGCATCCTGCCGCTGCTGCGCCACCCAGTCCAAATCTATACTCTGGTTAGCTTAACAGCAGTCCTTAACAGTCCATCAGGGCTGCTACAACAAGCCAACTGTTGCATTGGCTAATGGAAGCAGCTATCTACTGCTCGATAAAAGAAGTGAAATGTAAACTCTAAATCTGAAAAAAGGAAATTTGGTTGTTGAAAGGGCCTAAATAAGATGTAATGTTTTACTGATGTGTTTAAAAATATAGTTCACAATTTGTGTTATAATTATTTTCTAATATGCTACTCTATCAATTTATCTATATCTTACCGGTCTTCTTCTCCTACCAGTTTGTCACACTCATGTACATTACAGTGGAGAGAATTGAATCTATCATTGGACCAACGCAATGTCAATATTGTATTCTGGTTGTTGATTGGTTAGGGAGGACATCCTTCTGTGGAGCGTCATTTTACGTGTCTTGACCAATCATAGATTAGCATGAAAAAAAATGAAGTACATTAAATTGATGTAGGAGATCCTGCCCTGAGAAGGACAGCAGGAGCCTTTCCTCCTCTGTCCCCCACTCCCCTCCACTGCCCCCCACCATCACTTCGCACAGACTGCCCTTTCTCCTCCTGTCCTGCCAGTGTCGCTGTTGAGGCATTTTAATCAGAATTTCATGATGGAATTTTTCCAAAGAGGAGAAAAAATAATTTATAAATAATACTGAGATTTGGTTATGGTTTGTTTCAACCAAATATTCTTTTCTATATTTTGATCTCCGTTTTGCCTCTCAAAAAATAGAGGAGGATCAACTGTTGTGGAAATTTTTCATTGATGCTCAAAAAGCACACAGAGACATAAAGAAAGCATTAAACATTGTTACTTGTTGAAGCAGTTGTAGACACTGTACAATCCATCACACCATCAGTAACAATTATACAAATGTCCAAACACAAACAACAATACAATCATCTTGTATTTTTTGGAGAGAAAGCGTGTTGTTCAGCTGGCCCTTTCTCTAAAGATTGTGAACCAAAACTAGACAGCTTTATACCTCTCCAGAAGCAAAGCTGAAAACCGTCTGGTCCCTAAATGGACACTTCCACAAACCGTTACACCTTCTTACAAACAAGTATGGTCACACGATCTAACAGAGACCTCATGGTCAATCACTAACTTCAAACATGGACATCCTTCAGCTTTAACTTGTCTAATCACCTCATGATCCACACAGTCTCTAAAACAGAAGGCTTAAGAAAAAGATATCTCTAGCTAACCCCTGAGGTCAGCAAGAAACCCTCAGATAGAAACAAGTTCAAGAGTTCAACTAGACTAGGAGAAGGATTTCTTCACCAACATATATCCCCAAAATGACAATGACATTACATCACATTCAGTTGATAACAAACATTGACCCCTTAGTTTAAAAACATTTGTAACATATATACAAAAGATTTATAAAATGATAACCTACTATTCAATTTTCTTTCTCACAACCTCCTCTGCCTATATGGACCACTCCACTGATTTGCATACATGCAGCAGTCAAACAAACAAAAAACTGAGGGATACACTAATATGAAAATTCTTGATACTAATAAAATATGAAAATGAAAAATGAAAATATGATTTCCAGCTAATTTGAAAAGATGATGACAATGCAGCTGTAAAAACCTAACCAATCGAACAGACTATTTTGTGGCTACGATGGAATAAATATTTTAGAGCTGGTTAATACAACTGTTGTCATTATAGGTAGGCTATTACTTAATGTTATGATGACCTAATAACAATACAGGCTGAATATGAACATGGCTGTTGAAACTGTAGAAGTAATCACATCCATCAAAATTATATACTACAGTGCCAACACAGACACAAACACACACACACACACACACACACACACACACACACACACACACACACCTCCTGGTAACTTTCTAGGCACACTCTTTTTTTTCCATTGTGCCATGATCTGCTCCTCTAATTACAGTTACAGGTTTGACTTCAATAATAATTGTGAATACACACTATGAAGAGTCATGTTCAACATTCTGATACACAAAGACAATATAACTTAACGTTACCTTGCCAACTTAAATGGCTGGTGAACAAGCAAGTTAGCTTGCAAATTACATAATGTTAGGCTAACATTATTAATGTTAAATATTTTCCCAATCGTGGAAGGTCTTAAGTTAATTTACAATTTCAACTTCCCACATCCACCTCACTCCATTTACTTTGCAAAGGAGTTAAAAGAAGCATCCTCGCTTGAGGAAGCAGCCAGCTGGAGTGAGGAGGGGGAACAAGAGGGATAAAATCGTTGTCGTGTTTATGTCGATTTGCAGCCTCTTGAAATGACATTATGCATTTGTCAATCATGATCATCCCCGCTTGATATTCTGGTGAAGGCAGCAGGAATGAATCTGGCACTATGATTAGTCGAACTTTTCTTCTTCTTTTGCTTTTCAACAGGCTACATGCTGCTGCCTCTTCTTGTTAGACTTGAGTACTGCATGAGCACAATTCAGTCGTCACCAGCTTTTTGCATAGTTGAGTGACAAATCATACCAGTGTACATTGATGTCAAAATGTATACCTGCTACACAAAATGCTTACAGGTTGGCAGGTCTGTAATAAGTGTGCCAGTGGTCATTTTGGAAATTATTGCTCCATTAATAAGATTTGAAGACTTATAGTAGGATCTCATGTCTCCTGTGTGGGCGTTGATCGACAGCTGATTGACAGTTCACTCACCTGCTGCTCTCCCCGACTCCAGGACTCACTATTGTTGCAATACTTTGGTGAGTTTAATGTTACTTATGTTACCTGCCCTGTTAGCACAATGTATCTAACATTAGCCCAAGTGTAAAACGCTCAGTGTTCCCATCAAGCTAGCATTAGCTTCAGTCTGAGGTAGCAGGGTGTGTTTCCAAATGAAAAAATGGCGCTGACCATAAGCAGCATCTCTGGGCTTCAAACTTGCTCCGATGCAAACCAACGGGTGACGTCACACCTCACTACATCCATCTTTATATACAGTCCATATGGTTTGTCCATACAGTAGTAGAAGAGATTCAGTTTATGCAGTGGAAATGATGGGCTTGCAAAACGTGTCATTTTTGTTGAAGGTCAGTTTCATTAAAGTTCTTGTGTGGGAAAATCAGAGATTTCTTTTGAAACACATTATACATGTTAGAATATAATTGCTGGAAACATGTGAAAAGACTGTGACCTATGTGGCACTGAATTGTGGAGTTAGAGCGTTAAACTGTTTTTCCCCATTTCTGTGTTCAGGAATTTTTGGAGTGATCATGTTAAGGCAATCTCATGTAAGATTAATTGTAAATTGCAAACATCTGGCTCGCTTAGACCAGGCCAACGCAAATTCTTGGCGTCAGCAGATATTTTAGATGCTTTGTTATGTCTGCTCACTAAAACTGTTTCTGTCCAAAGTCCAGCAGCGTCCACCCACCTTCCAGATCCTGTCAGAGCTGAATGCACTGGACTGCGTATATAAGAGAATCCTGAAGAGTGAGACAATCAGTGACGTGAAACAAGCCTTAATGAAGGCAATTAATCAAAACTACTGTAGTGGAGGAAAGATGAGAAATGTATCCAGTTAATCCATTCATTTGTCACTGAATAGATTTTTATAATTGTGATTTATCTCAATTCACTCTGATATCTTTGCTCTGTTTTATCCTCTCTGTTGCTCAGAATAATCTCGATGAAGGGCTAAAAGCAACATTCCAAATTGTACCATAAAACTATCAAGACACTTTAAATCAATACATAAATGAAGGTCAGATGGAGGGTAAACAAAGAGATATTCTTGGAGTTTCTTTCAGAGTTTTCAGTCACTTACAATTTACCTTTTCTCATCTTATCTTCCCCGTTTTATTGTACCACTCCCTCGGTCTGTGTCTCTCCTCTGGCTCAAGTATCGACTCAGACAGGCTGAGAGCTGAAGCTCATTGTGATGCAGCGGACAGCACCGCTGGGACAGCACAGTGTCTCTCCTAACTGGACTGTTAGACTGACCTCCATGTACTGTATATACATGGTGTATGTGGATGTATATATTTTTTTAATTACCATTTGATTTTAAATCCAAACACCCACTGCTTTTCAGATTAAATAAACATATTTGTCACTCACTAAAGGGAGCTGTACGGACAGCACACCGTTATATATGTTGGTTTGAAAGGCCATCTGTTATTTTTATACTTCAAAGGACACTCCTAAATGTCACTATATGAGGACAACAGCTCATCTAAACTAAGTGGGTTTTTGGCAGTTGACAGTGTGATTATGCAGCTTGACAATGAAGTCATGTCACTCAGTCTTAGAAAATTTGATAAACTGTTTGAAACATTAAAGGAATAGTTTCACATTTTGGGAACTATGCTAATTCGCTTTCTTGCTGAGAATTTGATGAGAAGATTGATACCAATGTCATGAGTGTGCGCTAAATATGTAGGGAGAGCCATTAGAAGGCTAACTTAGCTTAGTATAGTGACTGGAAACAGGGAAACAGCTAGTCTGACTTTGTCCAATGGTTTTGAAAAAAGGCAGCACCTTATTGACCCATTATATCTTGTTTGTTTAATCCATACAGGACGCAAAGTTCTAAAAACAACAAATTGTGTGGGAAGGTGTGGTTTTTCACCTTTGGACAGAGCCATGCTAGCTGTTTCCTGTGTTTCCAGTCTTTTTATGCTAAGCTTAACATCTCTTGGCTGAAGATTTACTGCACAAACATAAGAGGTATCAATTTTTCATAAATACTTTTCACACTTAGCAAGAAAACAAATAAGCGTATTTCACAAAATGTTGATTTCTTTAAACATGTCCTTATTGTTCTGTAATCTCATGGTTTCTGTCTGTGAACTTTGCACCACCTCATCAGACTTCACCTTCTTTGATATTGCTCCATTATCCAGAGAGGCTTTCTACTATGAACATCATTTAGACTCTTGATTATTATTTTGTGTCAGACCAACAGAAAGCTCAGTGTGTGCTTTATTTTGATTTGTATGCAGCCATGGTGGGGGGGCGGACAGAATGTTTTGGGCAGCTGATTTTCATATATTACATTTGCTGTATTTCACTGTTTAACATTGCAGGGTCACTAAATGTCTTCAAATTGTCTGTGGCCTTCTCTCCCCAGGTAGGTCATTATGTGTAACATCACACTTTTGCAGCACTGGAGGGTTTCAGACACCATGTTGATTATAGATTGCAGGTTGTTAAAACTGACAATCAAGACATGGAGATTTGAACTACATGTAACCTCTAACCAGACACCTTATCCACATAGTTATACAAAAACAGTAGCGCTTAAGTGAAGAAAAGGGGACAAATAGCATTTGTGCCCAATTCAAAGTGAACAATTTGTGCCTGTAAATGTTACAAAAGTAAGAATATTTTAAGTACTATTATATTGCATCCATCTAAAGCTGCACGTTTCACTATTATGTAGTTTGAAGCATATGAAAGAGAACATTATGCAGAGAAAATGTTGTCAGTTTGGACAGCTGTCGGCATTGTACATTGACATTTGTTTGATACGTCACCACCTGAAAGAACAACCTGCCCAGTCGTACAGAAACTGCTCCTCTCTGAGGAACAGAGCCAAGATGCTCCCAGACTCAAAGGCCTCCGTGTCTCTGCTTTAGCTCACTCCTGTGTTTTCACCGTGAAATTCTGATCCTCCCATATCAGTGACTGACTGGACTTAATGCTGAATTACCTTTGAGGATCTGAGGAGCCAAGAGATGTGTATTGATGTGACAAACATTGTTAACAAGCTTGTTTTTACTTTGTCAACATGCCATGTTTTCAATATGTACTCTTAATAAACATGCACATTTTAAAATATTCTATTCTATTATTATGTATTGTAACATCCTTTCATATCTTACCAAACTTACAGCTCTGTCAAAATTTGAGTCTTGGGAATCATCCAGGCTATTAAGAAATACTGATCTGAAAGTTAATCTTTTTGCTTCAGTGAAGCACTTCAGAGTGCTGAAATATGCATCTGTCTATTTTAAATTAAATGCACTTTATATACCATAAATGTATTTATAGATATCTACAGCAGGAAGAATGAAGGCATACAGCGTGACCCAACTGAATCATCTCCCATCAGGTTGCCTAAGAACTCTGTCCTGAACCAAAGTTGCTATTAACTTGTTGTGGGTGAGTTAATCATTTAAAAAATCAACAGTGCCTAAAGGGGACGTAACATGCTTGTATTGATGTTCTGTCATTTTATTTATGGTTATAATGTAAGATGTCTATGTCTATGTTAAACATGGTCACAGTTCCAAAACCTGAGGAGCGTATGTAAAAATGCTGCCTTCAAGTCAAAAGCCCAGGCTTAACCTGCTCTGAACGCTTCTACTTCCTCCTTGTGAAGACATCAGATTGTCTGCACATGCCCACAAATGGCCATCCATTCTTCCATTCTTCCATTTGTTGTCCACACACCTATTTCGGACTGGATTTTGTCTCAAATGTGTACTGATGTATTTGAGTTGACATTTTAATTAAAGAATGAGAAAAATAAGTGAAATCCTACTACTACTGTTTGTTTATGAAGCCTCCGGAGCTGGTGGAAGTCTGCTGAGGGGCAGCTTCCAGAAACTAATCAATCAGATATGAGTGGGCTCTTCGGGAGGGGGGCCTTAAAGAGACAGGAGCTAAAACAGCCTGTTTCAGACAGAGGCTGAACTGAGGGGCAGTATAAAGAGCCAGTGTAAGATAAAAAAAGGAGTTTTTTGAATTGTAAATCATGCAAAGATATTCCAGCAGACCCCCAGAATATAAATATATCTGGAAATGTGCATGTTACCTTGTTGTTACCTTTAAAAGGTTACCTTTAAAACAAATCTCTCCACAGCCCTTATAGAGTACATTATAAGAAATTCGAATACCTGGAAGATAAAAAGATGCAGCAGATGAGGGTGGAGGAGAGATGGCTATTTTGATTGAAAGAGGAGGAGGAGAGAGAGCTTTGATGGTACACTCACACTGGAGTTTATTGATCTTATCAGTTGTTTGGAATAGTTTTGCCTCTAATTGCATTTCATTTTCCACAGATGTATGACCTGCATGGACCCTCTGTGCAAACTAAGAGTCTTATCGGTGAAAAAGCTGCAGTCTCTAAGAGAAGGGTTCCAAAAGACCTTATATCAAAGAAATACCTTACATTACTGCTTGTGACTTCATATTTCAAAAGTCTAATGAGCCTTTCGTCAGATATTTCCCAGATTAAGTCTTTAGATAGCTAGTATCCTCAGTTTTATTTCAGTTTTCTTTTATGGTGGCAAAAGTGATTAAATGACTTTATGTAGAAGGTGAATGTCTCTTTTTGGTTTGAAACTATGAAAGTTATATGTATTGTCTTCTATAGTTTTGGAGAAGGAGTGCAGTAAATCACTTACATCACTCATTTTTTCAATTCAGTTTTTGGCATGGCATCAAGGTTTCAAAAACAACATCACCAAAGCATCAAAATACAATTTGTTCAAATATTTGGACAATACAAAATAACAATGATATGAACATTAACACAACATTAAGATTTATATATATTTATATATATATGAGTAATTTTGAGAGGTCATAAACTCTTTGAAATCTGAAATTACAGAGTTGAACTTGTTAAAGTAAATGTTCCTTATTTCATTGAATGTTTCACAATGTAGAAAGAAGTGCCTCACCTGTCAAACAGTGACCACATAGTCTGTTTTCTTTTGGTTGCCACAATTTTTTGTGTTGTCCTTTTTCGATTGCCAGTTTTTGGTCACTGAGCCCGTTCTTGATTTTCAGGGTAACTCTTTCATCAGGATAAATCATTTCTAGGGGGGAAACAACAGAGGAGCCCCAGGGGCACCCCTAATCCTGATGTATTCATCCAAGCCTGTCCTCTATGAACCACGTCGCCCCACTGAGGTCAAAGCACTGAGGTTGTTTGTGAGTATCCTCTATTATGAAGCTTCATCTCTAATGAGGCCCACTAAACTCAGTGCCCACTGAACCAAGACTCCCTCACCCTCTCATTTGCTTCACCTCTTTTTCTCTTGCCCTTCTTTTCTCTTCTTTTCTTACCCTCCCTCTGACAACACAAAGTAGCAGACGGACTAAAAGTAAACAATATTTCAGTAATTCCAGTATTTCAATAAGTTTTCCATAATTTATCCACTTCAAAGTAACAGTGAAATAATCAGGTGGCTGTTTGCCATGGGAAAATGGCCTTATTTATAGAAGTTATTGCAGTTATTTTTAAGTTTTAGCATAATCCACATTCAAGTAGCATTACTTATCCAGAAATTGTTTGTTGTGTCTAAGGCTCATAACCCTCTTAAATTAAACAAAGTGGCTGAAGCCAAATTGAATATACTTTGGAAAAATGACCCACAAATTCATTTGATAAATGATTCAATCAAATAAGAATTTCAAGTTCAAAGGATAATCCTGGTATTGTAAGCCTATGAACAAACATTAAGTGAGGGATGTTACAGCAGACCAGTCACTGGCCTCTGTGTTTGAGTCATATGTTGCAAGTCAATCCGCTCATCCCTCCTACGCCTATCTCATGTCCCTCTCCACTTAAAACTGTCAGGTGAAGCAGAAAGGCTGTAAAAAAGGATATTGTAAAAAAAAAAAAAAAATCATTCTCAATTGGAAAAAGGAATCAAATGAAAGTAAGTAGTATCTTGTAGAATACTTTTTTGTTGTTGTTTTTTGTTGTCTGATACAAGCAGCTGGCCTCTGTCTTGTCAGACTGCAAGTGATTCTAAGAAGGACCTGTTATCACCTCAGACAACATGTGTGTTATCCAATGCTTGTATTTTTTTCACTCCTTTTTTATTTGCCATCCCTCACCAGCATCATAAAACACTGATGCTGGGTGATTTATTTTGCCATTTACAGCCGATCACTGCCAGTAGGTGGAAAACACACGCAGATTTCCCTGTTTGCCCAGATATTGGATCAGAAATGTGACTGCTCATGTAATTTTAGAGACTTACGGCCTCAGACAGTGTACGGTGTCCACCTAGGCTGACGTCAAACATTAAAAGACCGCTGTGAAATATGACAGAAAGGCCAAGAGACAGTCAAGCAGCAGGAGAAAGTGAGAGTGGAGAAGGAAATGATGGATGGGGAGAGGGGATGGGAAAGTATAGAGAGGTTAAGAGGGGATGAATAAAAAATGATATTGTTATGTAAGGAAAGAGGTAGAGATGAGGTTGCATAGCAAACAAGAAGGAGTCTTGTAAACCTTAGAACAACTCAGTTTATTGTAGTATTTCCTCTTAATGTGTCCCTGCAGCTCTGTCCTAAAACTGAGGGTAAAAAAAACAAAAAACAAAAGTGAAGTGGGAACTGTTGATGGTATTTGTGACTGAGGTCTGTAATCCTATTACAGACAAATTAATTTCCTGTAATGCTTATTATGGATTTTCCAAGAGATTAATTTGTCCACATGGCAAATTATATTAGTGTAAAACCACAACTGCACGAGAGGCTTTGGCCTCAGTGACTTATGAGGACAAAAATCAAATCCAATGGCTTCAAGAACTGCTTTTATACACTTATGCATAAAATTCTTCATCACGCTAATCATGCATGTCCAGCTTCTCCGCTGTAATTCAAGCAAGATTATAATGTGAACCATTCATTTTTGTTACCTTAGTCTCAACTCTCAGTTAAACTTTTGCAAGAATGTAATTCTCATCTTAGGAAAACACAATGTTTAAACATTTGAATCTGAATTTGTACAACTATGGTGTGAAAATGTTCTTACAGAAGGATATTACATTCATCTTAAAACAAATAAACAAAAGATTTTCTTGTAATTTTCTTGTTAAGTTATGAAGGATAGTTTTCATAATTTTGAGATCTTTTGAATCTCTTATTGGAAAGACTAATGATTACAAGTTTGATGAAGTTTGGTCTAATATTTTGATGTATATAATGGAAGAAACCTGACAGGAAGTAAATATTCTTACAATTTTTTAAAAATGAAAACATGCTACCCCATTTATGTTGTATTTGGTATTTATTGATACATTGTGCCCTCTTATTTTTTATTTTTGTCTCTACAGTTTATTGGGTTTTTTTCTTATTTTACTTGTCGCTAATTCTACTAGCCCAGATTTATTTGACTGTGTTTTGTTCTGTTACTTTATTGATTTACTGTCATATGTGGTCTTGTGTTATTGTGTCATTATGTCTTGTATAAGATAGTGTAATAGATACTAAAAAATTTGAATTACAAAAAAAATGAATCCCCAGGGCAAACGAATTTGGTCACCAATGCAAAATAAAAAAACTACCACTACAACACTAACATATAAGACTAAGCCAATAAGTTATAAAGTGAAACAATAAATACAATTGATCAAATACTGTACTTACTTATCAATAAAATAAGCAATATATTTAAAACCAAAACTTTAAAATTTTAAAAGAATACATCCAATATAAAATATAAAGAACATGCAGATATCACCTGTCATTCATAGGTTTCACAACTATGGGCGCATGAGGTCTTAAACACTCTGCCGAGCATCTGAACATCAACCAATCATTAAACACACTTTTTAGAATTTTTAGATTAGATTGTCTTTTTACCTTGAAATGTGTTCTTATGACTGTGAAATGTTTGTTCATTGACATGTGATATTTATTAAGTGCCCCTAAGGGAAAAAATACAGTGAAAGTGCCCTTTAAGGTGCCCCCACCGTGGAACAAACATAAAATGCCCTCTGAGGTGCCCAAACAAAAGAGAAAAAATACCAAAGTTCTGTAATTACTGTCTTAGTTATGGGTAAATCAGGATGAAGGGCCCTATAGAGGGCCTCTACATGTGACAATCTGGAATTAAATGCCCTCATGGATGCCCTTTCAGTGGAAGAAAATGTGATAGTGCCTGTAAAGTACCCCCACAAGATGTAATGTAATGCCTTATGAGTTGCCGTTGTAATGGGGTGACCTGGAGGTTCTGTAAAGGTGCCCTCGTAGTGAAAAAAAAGTGGAAAAAGAGCCCTCATGGGTGCTCCCAGGTGTGAGAAAACATGATGCCATGATGAGCGCCCTTTCAAGAACAAAAAACATGGTGAAGTGCCCTTCCAGTGAAGAACATGATATAAGCAAAATCCAAATGTCTGGACTTCACCATACTTGCAGACTTGCAGACTTTGCGGGCGAGTTCCTGGGAAGTCTGCGAGTGGTGAGTGAAATCTGTAATTCATCAAGCCCACAAGGGGCCTCAAGCAGACTTTCAGCAGACTTCCAGAGAGTCTGCTTGGGGTGCAGACCACCAGACTTCACTCGGAAAATTACCCATAATCTTGCAGCAATATAGGCTACAAAGTGATGATGTAAAAGAAAATAATAATACTGATTATTATTATCAATAATTAAAAAACAATAATCATCATAATAATATTAATAGGCTATGTAAAATATTTACTTAAGATGACATTTGCTTTTTTGATTTTTGTTGTATAAATACATTGATGTTGTGAGTTATAATGTATAATGTAAGCTCATGGGCTAAACTAGACGGACAAAGGTGTTAAAGCTGTTAAGTAGCTCATGTAAAGGGAAAATCTCACTCTCGCATTCTGACCAGGTTTGTTGAGAGTGAATCAGCAGAGCTGCACATATCAAAACTGTTGGGAGCTGTTCAGAAATACACTTTGAAATGAGTTGCAGGGTCAGGAATGTCAATTAATCTCCATGGAAAGACTGGAGGTTCTGAAGTCCCATCTCAGAGCACATCTTTATCCCTTTGCAGCCCAGCACCCTTGCAAACTTGACGTGATGACAGTGAACTGGTCACAGTACATACAATTGAAGTCCAAAGTCCAAATTCAGCCATACTTTGCCCTATAAGATGCCCTTACAATGGAGTAAACTGGCCATTATGGTGGAATGTATCGTTCATGTAGGTTGACCATTAGGAAAATAAAGCATAATTAAAAACATGTTGTAGTTGTTGTAGCTGACATTATTCAATTCAATTGATTTTGGTACAGTACTGCTCTGTAGTTTGCTCAGTCACACCCACTTTACATTGTTCTGTTGTCTTTGGGTCAGTGCAGTCTACGCTAACAGTGACAACGGCATCAGTCCAGCAATCATTCTCCAAACTGAAGCTGATCAAGACCCGACTTCCCAACAAGACCCAACAACATTCTGCTGTTGTCCATTGAGAGGGACATCTCAACCGACTATAACAAGATGATTAACATTTACAAACTCATAGCCAAAATCATTCTCCTTTAATTGCACCAATCCTGCTTCTCGCTTCCCTGACAAGACTGCTCAAAACAGCTTATTCTCAAAATGTTAATAGTTCCATGTTTTTACTACAGATGTGTTTAAGAAATAAACATCTAAATGTCATCCATTCCCTGTATTTAATTAGAGATTTTATAATAATGTTTAAAATGTTTAAAAATTGAATCCTTTTTGATACAGAAGTGTTGTTTTACTTATATTCTCAATCTAAAAAATGTTCATCTTAATGAGGATATAGCCTTTTTACTGAACATGCATCATTATTCTCTGTTTATGGGGGCCCTTTGAATGTATCAGGCGCCCTTTATATTTTTTCGCCCATGCCCCTCAGACAGCCAGAGTCCACCACTACTCATAATGATATTAATACACGACATATTTTATATATATATATATTGTCATCTTTCAGGTGAATTACCACATACAGTATGTAAAAATCTAAGATTCTCAGTGCAGCGAAAGTCTTCCACTCACTGGCTACATATTAGAAGTGACTGAGGAGCCGTTATTCATGCAGCCACATCTCCCTGACTGGTCGTCAACTCACTTAAGCTCCTGCCAGTGTACAATATATGATTTAATTTCCACAGTCCTCCAGAGGCAGTGTAGTATCTTGAATAAAGTAGGGATCATACAGACAGAGGCGTAATCCTGCCATCTCCTCTCTGTGAAGAACAGATCAATATGTCATGGAGCAGTCAGATGGAAGCTGCAGGATACATGAGGTCTGAGGCACTAATGACATAGCATTCATTTTTTTCAGCTGACATGAGTGTTTGGGGTACAATCAGATAGAAAACATCCCCAGAGATATCATGTTTGTATCAAATTGAACCTGTAAAAATGATAAATTAAAAATTTTGGCAATAGAATTTGGTCCATTTCAGGATCAGTAACAGTTGCATTAATATCAAAATAAGATATTTCATCATGACGTCAGAGACAAGTTTGCCAGATTCTTTTGAAACATTGAGGAATTTTTCAATATCTGTTCCAGCTTGTCAAGGGTGCTGAATCCTCCGCCCAGTAACTGTCTGGAGAAAACTTTCTGCCAAGAACAGAATAAATACCCTATAAGTAAGCCAAGAACAGAATAAATACCCTATAAGTAAGCTAAATATGAAGCAACCACCAGCAGCCGGCTGGAAAAGGGGGAAACAGCTAACCTGGCTCTGTCCAAAGGTTTAAAAAAATCAACCAGCTCAACTCTAGAGCTCACTCAATGACGTTTTAAATCTCATTGTTCAATCAGTACAATAACAGAAATATAAAAACAGCAAGTTGTTTTACAGGGATTTATGTGCTGGAGTATTTGATGGCAGAGAGCCTGGAGTCTCAACTAATTGTCTGGCAAGAAAGCACATAAATGTATTTTCCAAAATGTCAAACTGTTTCTATAAGGCTGTTTGACATTTAAATGATGACACATTTGTTTGTGTGTGTGTGTGTGTGTGTGTGTTAAATAGGTGAAACTCCATGTGCTGTGGCATTAACTGCCTCCTCTCACTAGTCTACCAAACTAAAAAATCTTTTTATGCAGGAAATAGAGAAATGACTCATTCCTGCTTTGCGAAAGACTGTGTTCCCATTTTGTTATTGAAATTGACATCAGATATAAATTGACCATAAAGCTGAATTCATTCTTTGTTTTCATAAACTATGCAATTTTTATATACACAGAATGTCCAATAGATAAAATCACAGACTGAGCTATTAGAAAGGACCACAAGAAAACAGAGTACAGGCTCCCTGCAGGCCACCCTGAAGAGATGAATACTGCTACCCTGGAGTGAAAGAAAAGTCAATAGATGTCCAGAAAACCTGTGCATCTGACAAACAAGTCTGACTTGCAAAAATAAACTGGAGGCAACAGAGCACAACACTGATGTACAAGTAAGGTGACAAGTGCACACACACTGCATACACTGCTGCTTTCCTCTGCTCTTTCCTGTGGGGATACTCCTTAGATTGAACCACTGGGTGGGCGCCAAGTGTTTTAATTCTACATATGGTGGCTTTAATTACACTGAGTTATAAATTGCTGCTCTGGGGCTGAAATATAATCAAGTAAGGTCAAAGAGGCATATTTATTACAAAGTTAAAGTAGATATTTATGGCGTGCTGGCTAATGCAAATGATCTTTTTTTACTGTATAAACTAGAGCGGACTAGCTTACATCCATGCTCTCTTGCTCAGTCATATCACTTAGTATGTATTTTATTGAGCCCATGACTAATACTCTTCTCTGATGCTCCTAACCTACATGCATCTACTGACCGCAAACCATATTTATGAAATTTAATATTTATGCCAGCCTCTTGGGTTATGAACTGCCATCTTCATGGAGGGCTTAAACTGGAGATCAATCAATATTTGAATGAGATCGCCGGAGAACAGTCGCATCTCACTGCTCAATCAATCAACCAACAGCTGCCACACACTGAAACCTCATTAGCTCATAAAATATTGACGCACTCTGCTATTTTTAGAATTGTTTGAGATAAAATTGTCCCTCTTACAAATGTAGACACCGTAGTAGTACCATTTTAAGAGTGTGACTGCACTGGTGTATCAATAAACCTTAGTTATACTGTAAATTATCAGTTCAGAAGCTGCATACCAATGAAACTCATCTTATTTCTGGTATTATTATTGCTAGTGCTGTTGTCCACTGAATGCCTGGTTTTCTTAGGCAAAATATCCTCTACTGAAAGCCTGGTCAAAGCCACTAACAAAATTTGTAGTTCTTTACTCTAAAAAATGACATGCATCTCCATCAGATGGCAGAATTATGACAAATTCACCAAATATGATGTGGAAATGCCAAACAGGCTCCCTGCTGCAGTTAAACCTTCTTCCAAAGTCGAAGTGAAAACAGTTCACAGCGGGTCTGTAGACTATCCAGAGTAACAGCTTTGCAAAAGAAGGACTGCTGCTGACTTTTTCAACTAAAACCACATACAAAGCTGGATGCCGAAATCTCGGAGTTGTATATCTCAAAACCTGGGCTGAAAAAAAAACTATTTGATTGATTAGATACAGTTAGTGAGAAAATCAGGTTCGTTTTGAGTGAACTAACCCTTAAAATGAAAAATGTACATGTTTTAGCATCAGGGAATTGGTTATAATTAACCATAAGAGGCTCCATGTAGCCCTCTGAAATAACTACATTTTGTTTCAGTCGTAAAAGACCCTCACTGTTATATTACTCATCTCCACAAGCAATCATGCCTTTTATTAATTAAATACTGAGAAAAAAAATGAATCTAATATATGAACTATTTCTTTGTTGATTAATCCTTTTGCACAAGCCTTCATCTGATTCCAGTGGCTGATTGCACAACAGGGTTCTGATTACCTTTGATTGGTTAATGATTAATTATACAATAACAGTACGTAACAATAGCTTGTTGATCTTTCTAAAAGGAACGCTTATCACAACAGCTTCTGTTAGGTAGCTACTGAAATGTGATATGAGCAAGTGAAATGTGGTATATCAGCTACATCTTCCATCAGTCTTCTGGCTTCTCATCATCAGACTTCCTGGCTTTTCCTGCTGTGGGCAGCCAGCGTTTCCTGTCTGCACCTTGAAGAGCGAGTGGATGTGGCGTGTCACCGCAGGTCACAGGATGGTGTGAGAGTTACGATCTGTTGGGTCTCCTCGTGTTTGTACATAGTCTGAATACTCACGGCTTTCAGACGTGCATTTGCTGTCGTTGGAGAAACAGGACAAATTATTATGACTGTGTCAAATATCACAAGAATAAGTGAGTATTCCACCACATCTGAACAGGCACATATCATAAAGATGTCATTGGAAACACATTGTGGTTCTGTTATTAACTGTTGTCTTACTTTGTTACAATGAGTTACAATGATATTAAACTACAGGGTGCCATGTGTAAATATATATATATGTAAATATGTTCCTATGGACAATGTGGGCCTCTCTACTTTTCTGATGGTAAAAGCAAATTACAGTTGTACACACTTCTATTATTCATTGTCAGGTATAAGAAACATCGAAATGGAAAGTACCCCACCAGGTGTTGTGTATCTGTTACTACAAAAAAAATAATAAATCAATTATACATCGCTTGTCTAAATACAGACTGTGGACACATGATGAGTTGAAGGAATTCAGTGTGGTTTGAATATAAGAGATGTTTTATGTACAGCAATAGGACTTCAAACAGATGAATGCTGTCGCTTTCCAACAGTCCAACACTTTTTTCACAGCAGGCAACACACTTGTCATAGTACAGGAAAAGCACAGGTGTTACTGATAACATTAACAATGTCTCTGCTCTATTTAAGTGTCCCAGTGGATCAGCATGCACAGTGCACATCATTAATTTTATGATTTACACCTGTGCTTTCCCCAATGTGACATGACAATATGTCTTCCTTGAAAAAGACTCTAAAATATTCATCAGGTGATAAATATTAAACATTCTGTTGATACTCCATCAAAATGAATTGCCTGTTATAAAGCAAATGGGGATATATTTTACTGAGAAAATGGTGGCTGGTTAAAACCCTCCAGAACAAATGTCCCAGTATCTTCATCAGTGATTAACATATTTGCATATTTTCTAAATAGGGAAGGAAATTTGTTATTGCTGTCAACTATTCTGTGCCAGCAATCCCTTCACATGCTTAATAAGTGTGGCTCTACAACAGTGCAAAAATGTTTTACATCCTTTTTTCTAACCTCTTCGCTTAATCAGTCTTTTTTAGGATATCAAACCTTGACATACACGAGTGTCATTAATAACTGATAATGGCTACATTCAATTTAGGAGTTATCAGGAACACCTGTGCTATTCCTGAAATGACAAGTCAAAACGTCTGCTTTGAGAAATTCAGGCATTATTCAGGCTCCTCCTCTGACTGTGAAAGCTCCTTTTCTTTTCATTATCCTCTTAAAACTGAAGTGATTTCATTGGGAACATTTCTAATAGGTTTTTGAGATAATCAGAGTTAAGTATAATAAAACAATATAATTGCAAGTGAAGAGGATGGTGTATGATAGGGGATTATTTTTCATTTGAGTCATTAAAAGTCAGCAGCTCTGGCCATCAAAAGCACTTGATACAGTACTTGATCTTGCTGAGAAACGGAAGCAATTCAATATATATTTTTAACAGTCAGTCCAGATTACAAAAATCATACTTTTCTCACATACTTTTGGTGAAATCTCAAATGCATCTGGTTTTCTTTGCCCAGGTTTTGAGAAATCCATTACTGCCTCCACCCCAATACAAATGTGAATGAATCATCTTTGTGGGGATCAAAGCCCTAAAAATGAACATCAATCAACAAGTCTTTGTAAAAGTGCCGTCTGTCTTACTCTGGACAATCTATAGACGTCAGTGTCAACAGTTTTCATGGGGACTATTTCTACGGCAGAAAGCAGTGTCAAATGAAAAATTTCACATTGAGGTCCTTATGACATATACTATACTAAGATGGCACTAAATTCAAAGCTACCATATGCACCTGGTTCTGGTCCTATATTTATCAAACTTACTAAGCATAGCACTTACGAATGCTCTAAAGGGCCAATTTAGGAATACGTCTCGGAGTGGCATTCAAGAGAAGCTCTCAAGTGTTCACATGATTAATCACATGTATGCTGAGCAGTAATAGTCAGGCAGATACATGGATTTACCCTACATCTGCCCCCATTCTTTTTTTAAATCCCTATATTTTATGTATATATTGCAAAAACATTTACTGCAATTTAAATTTCTGTAAAATCTTTAATATCTTGAATAGCAATTAACATGGAATTAACAAATACTATTGAAATACTACTATGAAACTGGCTGAAATTGAAACAAATAGGAAACTAAACTGGAGCAGGAAAGAATTCTTCTGAGGGTAGACAAATCATTACAGAACAGAAAATAGTTTTGTATCACACTGACAATTCAGACTATCAAGATGCACAAGTGGTTGCAAACAAAATCAATGCCAGCTTTGTGTTATTTGCATCTGATAAATGCAAAAGATAGAAAAGAGGGAAAAAAACTGGCTAAAAATACCCTATTCTCAATTATAAATATTTGCTTCAGTGAATGTATCCCTGGATCCTCCAGTCCGCATGTCAAGGTGTCCTTGGGCAAGATATTGAACCCCAAATTGCTCCTGATGGCCATCGATGTGTGAGTGTTTGTGTGAATGGGTGAGCATAAAAACATTGTGGGGCACTTTGGATAGTAAGTTCTGTATCGCTCCTGATAAGCAGGTTGGCACCTTGCATGGCAGCATCTGCCATCAGTGTATGAATGTGTGTGAACGAGTGAACGTTGGCATGTTGTAAAGCGCTTTGAGTGGTCGATAAGACTAGAAAGGTGCTATATAAATGCACCATTAGTAATGATTTTGTACACACATTCACTCAACATTTCTAAGTTGTCTTTCTTTACACAATAGAAGACAGTTATCATGGATACTCAATTGCTACTTTATTAAAAAATAACATTTAATATGCAATGATACAACACTGTACAGTAGAGTGTGTGTGTGCAGGGGAAGCAAAGTTGTCCCAGAGTAGACTGAGTGAGGGGCTGCTGGTCAGCTGTGAGGATGCGCTGAAGTTGTCTCGTGCCGCATTCATCACACGTAGGGTTTAACTTAGGCAGGACTTCCCAGAGCAACTGAGCCTTGACACACTCTGAAGGTATTAACATTTCATCTTATTTTATTTAGTTCATCTTTTCCAGGCCATTATTATTTCCATGTTTATATCCACAAATCCAATGGGAAAACTCACAAACCCTGAGTTTCTGACTTGTAATATAGCTGTTTCAAGTCAGACATTAGTATTACTGGTTTACCCTCGTGTTATGAATGCAGCATCCTGAGAGGAGAAAGGGTCTACTGTTCAATGGAGTCAGTCCAGGATGGGCAGAGGAAGTACCTGATTCTATGATAAACCAGCCATCACTTCTGAAAATGTGGTAGAAACACAGGTGAACATAAATCAATGCAGACTGAGAACCCTGAAAATCCACAGATAGGTTCAGCTAATACTGTATGGCCCTATTATAGAGTGAATTTCTGCATCGTCTAGGACAGATGCCGCAGTGCATGTCATTTATAAAAAAAAAAAAAAAAAAAAAAAAAAGACACCACAAAATTCTTAAATGCATGATAGGTTGGGACTAGTGGTATTTTACAGAATATCACATTTTCACAAAAAAGTGGAGCAGTCTCACAACAGAGTTCTCCATATTTCAATGGACAACATGAAGCACTGATGATGTGAGATGGCAGTATTTAGCTCTGCAACAATGTAACAGCACTGAGAAGAAAAAAAAAGCAAAAATGAAGACAAATATGGAGATAAGTGCAAGATCAGATTCCTCCTTGTAAACTGGAAAAGTCTCAAGTCTACAGTTTGTGGCGGTATTTCAAGATCAACAGTCATGATTGTTCAAGATCAGCAATCATGATTAAAGATCAGTAGTCATGATTGTTGATCTTGAAGAAGGCCTGAGGGCCAAAATATCGTATGAATAAAAGAAAAATGCATATGGAGCCAGAGTGTGCGACCCTTTTTTCTACTCTCAAGACTAAGCCAGATAACAAACGGGCTTCATTTGTCAAGTCATTTATTCTGTAGTTAATTTAAATTTTATCTGAGAAAATTGAGATCATTTCATGCATACTCTGACTGTTATTTTTAGGCTAAAATAATGAACACAAGATAGGTGCAAAGCCTGCAAATTTTAAACTCAAATGTGAACTTGTGGATATGAAGTGACTGGTTGAAGATAAGCCGTGACCGTGCTGAACATTGTTGCATTTCTTTATGCATCTCAGTTTCAAGGCATGTGTGGAAGACTTCATCATGCTAATTATGTGACTAAGGAAAGGCTAGATAATTCAAAAAGGCTAGCTAATAACTCAAATTGTGTCTCAGAGATTTAATACTCAGTGACAAGTACAAAATTAAGTAAATGACATACTAAACTGGCTAATACAAAACCTATTGAGGGACTATGGCGTGGAGAAGTATTAGGTTAGATAAAAAACTTGCTCTAAGAGTTGCAGAATTTCCTAGTTCTTGGAAAGTAGAAAGAAAAAAGCCTCGTCTTAATGGCAGCGATTTTAGCTTTTTGTAGAAAAGTTTCCCACATCAATATGATTCACAAACTGGGTTGTTCAACAACACACTTGCATCATTGCCCTGAGAAATATGTTCCCTCACGGCTATGGGTCTGGAGATGCCTCTTTATTTTGTCAGAGCGGCTGAAGCACTTGCCACACACGGGGCAACTGTAAGGCTTCTCCCCTGTATGGATCCTCATGTGTACCTTCAGGTGAGCCATCTGTGTGAAGCCCTTTCCACAAATCTGGCAGCGGAATGGTTTTTCTCCCGTGTGGCTACGCTGGTGCTCCTGCAGTCTGCCGGAGGAGCTACAGCATTTCCCGCATACACCACAGCGATAAGGTTTTTCCCGTGTGTGCACTTGTACATGCACGTGCAAGTGGCCAATGTGACTAAACGCCTCACCACAAACCTTGCAGCAGAAGGACGACATGTGACCTTGTAGGGGGGATTTTTGATGGGGGCAGTCAACAGCGTTGGCTCCTTGGTTGCGCATGTGAGAGGCCTGTCCTCTGTTAGCCCCATTTCCATTTCCCTTAGCACCAACCATCTGTCCTCCATTCTCCACCCCGATAATGTCAATGTTGTTCTCATTTGAGCAGTTTGGATTGACTGGTGCAAGAGGCTGGGCGCCGCTGTTGGAGGAAGTAGAGCCTCTGTGGCTTCCTCCACTCTCTGCCTTCACATGCCTCGAGGAGCCTCGAGATCCGGGATCCCGTTCTCTGTTCTCCACACCTTGACTCTGAGGGAGGTTGGATGTGTGAGGGCCATCCTGGGGATATTGATTTCCAACTCGTGGGGGAGTGAACATGTTCTCTGGTGTGCTGCATGAGCCATGGCCACGAAGCTGATCATCTCCTTGGTTGGGCCGGAGGTCTCTTTTATCCTTGATCTGAATAGGAATACGTTCTTCGTGCCCCATGCTGGGACTCCACTCACGCCGTGGATGCTCACCATCCTCCTCTTCCAACAGCGCCATTGACGGACGATCTGTGAACACAGCAGGAGAAAGAGGCTCAGATGAAAAATATTAACTACACCGCAGCAAACACAATTCTGTCTATAGCACAATCCAGTTTTCAGTTTTAGATTTTATTAAACTACCAAAATGGACTTGGTCCTTATCTTAGTTGTAGTTAACTTGTAAACCTATAGAAGAGCCACCAGCGCACCTGGAATTGTTAACTGTTCTTCTGTAAAACATCTTTTTACCAGACAACATTTTTCATCAAAGAGCTGAACTCATTAACTTCACTAAAACTAACAGAGAATGGCTGGATGTAAATATATAAACCGTGGTGATACAGCATCATGTGTAAATTCTAACTGAGCTGTTAGAATTTCTCAACATATAAGTACAATGTTTCCTCCAGGAAACTGTTAAGCAGGTGTGGTAAAACACCCAAATCCTGACCAGTTTAGTTACAAAATAATAGCCTATACAATAGACACACATTTAGATATCTGGCATTTGATGTGAATAAAAACACGTCATTTTTTAAATTTCATACCAGTATCCTAATTTCAATGACGTTAATAGAGGTTAATATCAGGCGAAGTGGCCCACCTCAACTATAACACAGTCAGCGAGACCCTCAAACAATAAACAATGCTATATGTGGTGCCTTTATAGAGTATTCACCCCCTTCGACTTGTATATAGTAATATTAATTCACAGTGGATGTAACTGGGATTGTTGACACTAATGTGAAATGTGAAAATAATAATACTAATGTCGAGTGAAAGGTTTTAAAAAATCTCTACAAATGGATTGAAATTAAGAATGCATTACGCATCCACAGTCCCAATAATTACGTTAATGGCACCTTTGGCAACACTTAAGCAGCAGTTTCAGATTTTGGTCTTTTAAAAGTGGAGAACACAACAAACACTTTGACACAACACGTGAAAAGTGCATTTCGTCAGTGTGCACTAGTGTCTGTCACTGTCAAACATGCATTAATAACAGTTACACTGGCAGTGTCAACATGCAGACAACCCGGGTGCAGGCTAGTCGGCTAACGAACAAAGGTTGCTAACGCGCTAGCCGCTTCACAACTACAGCAGCTAACGTCAATTAGCTCGCTAACGGCTAAAGTTAACTTGCTCGGAAGTGAGGCAACACTATTCTGAGGCTGTTTCGTGTGTGCATTTATATATTCGTCCTGCACGCAGTCATTTCTATATCTCTACCTAATGCTACCCCACAGGCTCGGCTAAGAGGGCATAAAGGGGAGCGACTCCACCGTTAGCTTTCAGTTGGCTAACCTGGCCATATTTCAATCCCAGCGTCTCGCAGCCTTCGTCTCAGATGGTCGTTCTCTCGCTCCCGGATCGCTATCTCCTCCTGGTACTCCAAAATCGTGTCCTCGACAGATTTGTAGATCTCTTGTGCAGCAAGCATGAGCCGCTCAGTCAAAAAGACGTTTAAAAACTGCAGTTTGGTCATCGTCTTGGGTTTGCACGGAGCTCTCGTTATCAGCCAAAATGGACCAAAAAAAGATGCTCAACCCAATCACGTGACCCCGAGGAGTTCTTCTTCTTCTTCTTCTTCTTCGTCTTCTTCTTCTTCTTCTACTTGTCCTTCTCCTTTCTTCTGTGAGGTTTTACAGCAGTTGGCATCCATGATGTTGCATTACAGCCACCTTCAGGTTTTATTCTTTGTCTTTTCAGTTCAGTCGTCCTCAAAAAACTTAACCATTTCCTCCCTTCAACACTGTCTCCATATTCCAATATATAATTTAGCTAGACAGCATTCTCACAGCTAGATAGCAAGTTAAAGTCTGAATGGCCCCCTCTTTAGCTTTAGGATGGTTAGGATTAGTGCTACAATGCAAATTTTGAACTCAATATCATTTGCATATGGTGTTGAAGCAAGATGTAGAACTGTATGGCATTCATTTGGGGGGGGTTGTGGTGCTCATGTCCCACTCTGAGAGCTCCCACACTTTTAAAATCGCTGCTCCACCCCTGTTGCTTTGCCCAATTCTCAGCCTGCTTATAATTACTTGCTCTTTTCGTTTTGTCGCCTTACTTCTTAACATACGTACTCTGTTATGGATAGAGTGTAAATGTCTCCCTTTTATTGCATTATCGCAATGCTGTTACGACTGTTGATTTACCTTTCTTCACACTATGCCTTTCCCCTCAGATTTTGATCATTTATCATGATCATTTGTTTTGATCATTTGTTTTGACCGCTTCTTTTGCCAATGTGTCTGCTTTCTCGCTTCCCGGGATACCTGAATGGGCTGAGACCCACGTGAATGTGACATTTCTCCCATTAAGGAGATCCTGATGTGACATGTACGAAGTGAGATTATTTGGTTAGCCATCTATCTTTGGGCTTTAGGTTTTCCGGTATCACGAAGCTGGCTCACTTTCAACTTTATTCACTTTGTTTGTTCACTTTTATTTTTTTTTACAATCTATGTTTCTATGGTTTTTAACCCTATGCTTTTAAGTGGGATAAATCACCATGGAAACTTACGATAAACCGCAAACCTGCCGTAGTGGCCTTTTTTTTCCTAGGATGGCGAAGTTGTGACCCGCCCTACTCCACCTCTGATCCTAACCAATCTCACTCCTCATGCCTAAACCTAACGAACCCGACCAAGGAAGGTAACGAGCACTAGCCAATCAGAGGCCGAGTAGGGCGGGTCATGACTTCACAATCCTAGGACAACAATTTGGCCTCCAGCTCAGCAGGTGGCGTAAAGACGTGCCGGTAAAAGCGGAAACGACAAAACGTAAAATTTGTGAGCTCCTCCACGTGTGAGAGCAGTCTAGTCAGTCACATTGGCAGGTCCACAGCTCCACGATGAAACGACCAAGTAAGTACAAGCTTTATAGCAATGTTAAACAAATATATTAGCGTATGAAATTACTCTTTAAGGCTTTATTGTTCTGCTGTCTTATCCGCCAACTATAATCATTGCTAACAGCCAAATTATCAATTATGCTTAGTCTGCATTAGCTTCGTCTTTAGCTAACGTTAGCTGCAACCAACGTGTTTTATTCTTTTCTTTTTTTTTTTCTTCAGAGTTAAGGAAAGCAAGTAAGAGGGTCTCATGTGCCAAACGTTATAAAATACAGAAGAAGGTAAGTGTCTACCATCAAAGAACTGTTTTACTAAAATGTCCATGTGGGAGACATGAGGCTGCTACCGCTAATTTCTGAATTGTTTGATACATTTAAACGTCCGAGAGTTTGAGTTACATTTGGTTGGTGTTGTGTTTTCAGGTCCGAGAGCACAACAGAAAGCTGAGAAAGGAGAACAAGAAGAAAGGAGTGAGCAAACGAGTGAAGAAGGACATCGGAGTGCCCAGCAGTGCTCCCTTTAAAGAGGAGGTCCTCAGGGAGGCAGAGCAGAGGAGGCTGCAGGTCAGCACTACTCTCCTCAGGCTGCTTGTCTCAGTCACCAGCCTGTAGTAATGTGTACCTGTTGTGCATCTGGACACTGTGTTTATACTGGTGATCTTTTTATTCCACCAAAATCATTGGCATGCAGCATTACCACTTAGTTTCCAATTGGGGTTAAGGAAAACATAAGTATGGATATTTGGCAACTGATTCCGTTTTTTTACCACTTAAAAAGTGTTAAACGTTGTAGCAAAAGCCTTAATGCTGTTTAAACCCACTTTCAGATTTGTGAAACCTTTACTTGGTTTATGAAAACAGAAAAAAGGGCAATTTCACTGCTATTTCTCCATCCAGAACACATTAGATTAGGTCCAGATCAAAGACCACTATACTTAAACCTGTCAAATCTGGACTAGATTATCAGGGAGACTCCAGAGAGTCATTAAAACACAGTTTCAGATTTGTGCAAACTGAAAAAAGTGATATTCACTGATATTTCTCCATCTAGACCACATTAGATTAGGTCCAGATCAAAAACTTCTAAACTTAGACTCGTCAAATCTGGACAAGATTATTAATATTATTATTATTGTTGTTATTATTATTATTTAGTATTATTGGGTTTGGACAATGCTACGACTATTTAGTGGTTTAAGTGGTGAAAAAATGGAGACTTGGCTGCTAAATATAATTGTTTTTGTTTTCCTTAACTTTCCCCTTAACCTCAAATTAGAAGCTGACTTCAGCGTTGTAATGTTGCATTTTTCTTCATTGCTCCATCGGTATACTCATTAAACACATTTTTGTGTCATAGATTGAAGAAGAAAAAGAAAGAAGAAAACAAGCTAAAAAAGAGGAGCGAGCCCAGAAGAGGAAGAAGGACAAGGAGGCTGCGAGTAAAGAAACAGAACCCAAAGCCAAGAAAGCTCGGCAGGTAAAAGACTAACGCAGCAATCATACATGAAATCAGAATTTAATCACTTCGCTGTTTACTTATTTTTATTTATTTTTGGTTTGTAATTTCCAGGAGGAGAATGGAAAGCGTTCAGAGAAACAGTCTGCTCCAGACAAGAACTCAAAACAGTTCCTTTGCTCTGAATTAAACAAGGTAACACAACCTGGTCTTACTCAGTGCTTTACTGTAGAAATAAATGTTTTTTAATTCAAACTCATCTGACAATCGTCAATCTGACCTCCTTCTCTTCAGGTAATCAACACGTCTGATGTTGTTTTAGAAGTCCTTGACGCTCGTGATCCACTGGGGTGCAGATGTCCACAGCTGGAGGAGGCAGTGCTGCAGAGCGAGGGCAACAAGAAACTGATTTTGGTTTTAAACAAAATAGGTAAATTGACATGACACTGCCATGTTAATTTATAGTCAAGTGTACACACAGATTATTAGTTTTGTAGTCTAGTGTGAATTGAATGGACAATATATGTCATGTAAATATGTTTCTGTGTTGTAGATCTGGTACCTAAGGAAAACGTGGAGAGGTGGATACAGTGTCTACAGCAGGAGTTTCCAGTTGTTGCGTTCAAAGCATCAACACAGATTCAGGACAGAACAGTGGTAGGTGGTGCATTTTATACATCAATGATCAATAAATGTTTAATCTTGCAGCGCCTGTTCATTTCCATCCAGCTTTTTGGTATTTTAATTTGAATTTATATGGTCTCACAGTTTGGATTAATTTTACAAAGATGCTGGTTAACTCTGCGTCTTTTGTAAAACTGTCACAGAATGCATACAGTCAGTATTTGCCTGATTGCTAAGAAATGTGTTTGGTTAACTTTTGTTCAACGGAGGACTGAGAAGGTTGAGCAGCTTGTGTTGTGCTGTTATAACTGGTTATAACCTCCAATAGTAACAAACAAACCACTCTATTAAGTGGCTCTGTGGTATGCAGAGCTGATAATGTGTGTTTGTGAACAAAACAAAATGTGTTTTTAGTGGGTCTTTAAAAAAAATTCAATGTGTGCACACAAATTCAAACAAAAATTCAATGTGTTGCTTTTAAGTGATTTTACTGTTCTGTCCTCATCAGCAAGCAAAGAAAAGCAGGATAGTTGCCTCCAATGAAGTATTGGACAAATCCAGAGGAGCAGCCTGCTTTGGAAACAGTTGTCTCACTGAGCTCCTGACAAGTTATGCTGCAAACATGCAGAATGCAGCTTCTCTCAGAGTGGGTATAGTTGGTAAGCAGTGTTTTCCCAATATAAAATTTCTTGTTTTCCTTTTTGACAATAGGACTTTCAAGGAGATGTTTGTTATCTGAAGGTTGTGGATTTATATGAAGTGTTGAGTTCTATGAAGACCTAAAATCCAATCTTAGGTAGTTGTGTGGTGTAGATTAATCAGTAATTAGTCTGAACCCTCTATTTGACACAGTCTCCTTGTACCCTCAGGCTTTCCTAATGTGGGAAAGAGCAGTCTCATCAACAGTATGAAAGGAATCCTTGCATGCAATGCCGGTGTCAAGAGAGGCATCACAAAGTAAGAGACTAATAAACTTGGAAGGGAATTATAACATTTTCTCTGGGATTGTTATCACATTGCAGATTTAGCAGAATTCCCTATTACAAATTGGAATCATTATGTGCATCACTGACTATATCCCAGTTGACAAATTTGTGTTTCCAACATATTTCCTAGGCCTTTTTCATTCCTAGCTTATCCCCATGATGAAATGTTTACCCCTTATTACCCCCAGATCCATGCAGGAGGTGCACATTTTGAAGAATGTGAAGCTTCTAGACAGCCCAGGAGTCATAGCATCACCGTCCAACCCTCCAGCCTCTATGGCTCTGAGGAGCCTGCAGGTGGAGGAGGGCCAGGAGAGTGTGCTGGAGGCCGTCAGGACTCTGCTCAAACAGGGTGACAAGACTCAGGTAGGGAAATTGTGTCAAGTAGGAGCATATGATTTTTTTGTCAATTAAAAGGGTAAAAGGCATTTATCATCTGTCCTCACTTGTTTCAGATCATGCTCCAGTACAACGTCCCCGACTTCAGAAATTCTCTGGAGTTTTTATCCTTGTTTGCCAAAAAGCGCGGCTATCTGCAGAAGGGTGGAGTCCCAAACACGGAGCAGGCAGCCACGGCTTTCCTTGCTGACTGGACAGGGTGAGTGTTAGTTTTTTCCTGAAGGATCAGGAAGGGGGGGCAGCTGCAGTGCATCAGTGTGGAAATGAGGACAAAACGCATTTCTGGATTTCATAATGAAGACTTCTAATCCAACTCTGATCCAAACACTGTGCCAGGCTAACTGCAAATATATGTAGTCATTCTGTACGTAATCAAAATTAGTGTTACTCTCTTCTCTGGGGCTGTATTTTTAGGGAGCAAGTGGTATTGTCTCACTTGATCTTGAGTCACAGATGTCTGTCTCTGGCTTGGTTTTCCCTCAGAGCCAAGATGAGCTACCACTGTAAGGCAGCAGAGAACCACTGCCTGCCTGCCTACCTGTCTGACACTGTGGTCGCTGAGATGCAGAATGGCTGGGATCTAAACAAGCTGAAAACTGGCAATGAGGAAACTCTGAAAGGTACTGGCATTAAATTTGTGTCTGCTTTAACATAAGTCTGAAAACCAGCACTATTATGACAACACAGTAGCCTCTGTGGCCTCGTCTCTTTATCGTTGCCCACTTTCAAAAAAATAAAAATTAGCTTCTGTTCTTTTGGCTTTATTAATGAGAGTATAAGACTGCATTTTCTGGAACTTCTGAAACCAAAATGTAACATTCATGCCCTTTTTCATACAGTAATTGTCCAGATGTTCAGAGATGTGAAAGTAACCAATCTCTTGGGGCTACTGGCAGGTTTTTAGACTCTGGACTTGTCAGTTTACTCTAGAAAAAAGAATGTAGTCACTTCTGACTGTGTTGCTGACACCAACTTTAATTTTTTTTTTTTTTTTAAAGGTGTTAAATTTCCAAACCAGGCCAGCAGTATAAGCTTCATCTCTAAAGGCCCCACTGCAGGCCTGCTGACGGTCAGTGACATCTCTGAAGAAAAACCTGCTGTTGAATCCAAAGAGGAAGAAGCAGAGAAGAATGATGAGGTAACTACAGATGTGACAAAAGATTCTGGAAGTCCGCTAGACAACACAGCTGCTTCAAATAATAACCCAGCCTGGAAATGAGGACAAAAACACAAGTCTTGATTTGTTGATGAAGACTTCTAATCCAACTCTGATCCTGCTGGCAAGAGAAGTTTTATTGAAAGCACTCTGTGTATCTTTAGGATTATTGGAATTTAAATTGTTGAAACATCTGCTCTTCTTGCAGCCTGAACAAACCACTGAGGACTCAAATACAGCCGAAGAACCAGAGAAACCACAGAAAGCGCCGCTCAAAAGTAAACTCAGTTTATATATTTTCATTCCTTGTGTCTACGTTACTAATGTGCACACCTGTTTCGCTGGATTTTTATATCTCACCTCATCTTTCCAGAAAAACCAGGCCATGTGCAGTTCCAGTCTGTCCCCATCGACATCAGCCTCTCCACAGCTACGACAGATGACGCCTACGACTTCAACACAGACTTTAAATGATGTTTGCTTTTGCACTGCTTAATTTAACAGCCCGCATGGTCTGGTGGACATGCAGACATGGGTTTGTCAACATGTTGACATCTAAAATCACCGTCGAGGTGCCTTTGGCCATCTCATCATTAAAGGCAAAGTTGATTCAAAATCCCAGTTTGAAAGAGACTTGCCTTGTTGGCTGGTTTCAGGCCAGTCATTGGTGTTGCCCTTCCATTCGCTCTTTGAATCTGGAAGACAGTGTGACCGTTTCCCAGGCAAGAAGCAGCCTTTATCCTAGACTACTAGGACTACTCCCATCCCAGGAAATGGACTGATTTGGTGGTTATGTATTTATTCATTGACTTCTACCAGATGTTGGTGAAAAATCACCAGTTTTATGTGTCCAGAGGTTTTTGTAATCTCTTGTGTTCATGCAGAATAATGTATATAGACTTACTTTACATGTAATAAACCCTCTACAAAGCCTCAGTCGGTTTTGTTTTTTAATATATCCATCGCCTGGCTGTCTTTTTGTCATGAAAACTTTACTGTCTGACCATGGATTCGTGCTGTAACGACATTTGAATCTTGGAACAAGTAAATCTTGAAAAATGCCTGGTTCATTACAGATAATTGGACATAATATCACAAGATAACATTACAATGATAAAAATGTAGGATTTATTTCCTTTACTATACAAAAGATGACAAATATTTACACCAGCAAGGTGAATGCATTTGAAAAAGTATAAAAATCCTGACAATGATGGGATAAAACACTTTGTGCAAACATTATGTTCTCCAATTTCTGCAGAGCTGCAGCTTGCTTAGTGGTCTGCATATAATGTCATTAAAAACCACACTGTAACAGTTCAGCAAAAGAGGCAGTACAATACTGAATTAGTGTTCACTTATGGCATAATAAATGGATAGCTGGGGCAAATCGAAAAGCTACTGCACCATTAACTTTGCTGCAATTAACTGGTGTTGTACTGTAGTGGATTTATGTAGGAAAAAGGACTTGAACTGCATTTTCTAACTAACTGATGTCTCGCTTGCTGAGACAAGCACAGATCACTGTTAGAAGCTGTCAAAATGTGCAATTAAGTATGATAAAATTTATCACTTTTCCACAGGAAGTATTGAATTGAGGTAATGAGATCAGGCATGTGCATGGCTAATATGATTACAATTAATAACTGAGGGGAATATGTTCAAGTCACTTATTAACTCGGGCTGACTACTGCACCATTATAGTCGAGGTAACTGTATAAAATCCTTCAGTTTGCAAGTAAAGCAAGTTACTCATTATTAAGCTGCATATAAACACACCAAAATGACACTCATTGATTACTTGAACAGTGATGGCTTAAGCTGGTTATGTACATGGTGGTTTTGGCACATTGTCACAAGGTATTGTTACTGCTGACTAAGGTTGATGCATCAGTTTCTATCAAGGTGATGTTGAGGGTGGAACACCATTCTGATCATATACTGGAAAACACTTTTTTTTTTAGTGAAACAGTCAAAAGCAATCTCAAGGGCACTGAGTTTCTGGACTAAGCAGCTGTGGAAAATATGTGCACTCCAAGTAACAATATAATCCTCTGGGTATAGAAAAAAAAAAAAATGGATGAAATTTATGTTTTCAAGGGACACAGAGTACACACGTCTACATTTTCTGAGGATGACAGAAATCAAATACAGGGCCTCTCTTCATATTTGTGTTTGTTCCTGAGATATCACGAGGCGTGGTCCTGCCTGGACAAGGCTGGCTTGGCTGGTTGAATGAAAAAACGAAAAGAAAAGAAAAAAAAAAAAGTTCAGTCTAGTTGTCCCCTGCGTGTTTTCGCATGGGATGAAATTTTCCCGTCGGGTCTGGAATGTACCACTTGTCCCACACATCAGTAAAGGAGGAGGTTCTCCCCCAAGGCTTATAGTGTCCATTCCAGTGGAGGAGTTTGGCAGCTTTCACAAACTGTGGTGAGTAGCGGTTGCCAGCACCTGTCAGGCCTGGAAGACAAGGTTTTGCCATCATTACTGTCATCTTTACATTTATGTCACACCATGTACTGTTTAGGTGTCAAAAAACATTAAAGGCAAGCACCACCACCACCCAGAAGTGATCATTTCTGTATCAATAATCACTTTTTGTAACTTAAAAACTTGCATTCTTCACAGAAAATTCTGGTGCAATTAAACTTGACTAGATGTTGAGTTTGACAAGAAGATTGATAGATCAGCTGCAGTCAGGACACAGTTAGCTTAGTTGAGCACAAACTTCTCATGCAGCACAAGTCTTGGTATTTCATCTACAGTCAACTATTCAATGAATAAACCAGAACTCACCAAGGTGCCTGATGTGCCACATGGGGTCAATGGTGGAGTGACGTTTGTAGAAAACAATAAGGAGCGGGGGAGTGGTGACACTCTCTGCCAGTGTCTTACTGTACAGATCCTTCCTGAGGAAACCAACAAATTGAGCTTAATACAAAACAGTATAAGGGAACAAATGTGAACTTTTGCCCTCAGTTGGTCAAATTTCACCAGGACAGACTCCCATTCAGCCGTCATCTCACCAATGTGAGTAACTCACTGTGTGTTCAGCTCCATCCAGTGCTTCAGCTGCCCAGTGATGTTCTGGTTCTTCCACTCAGTCAGGTTGGCGATGATGACCCCGGGGTTGAAGGAGCACGTGTTGGCCCTCATCCCCAGCTTTTTGATAGCGTCCTTCTTGAAGTCCAGGAAACCTAAATAGTTATTCTATTGAAGAAAAAAAATCTTTAAGATTTAATCTTAAGAAAAGATTTAATCCAGTCTCACCACAATATATAAGAAAAATCCCACATTCAGATATTGGCCCGGACACAGACAGTGTGTTTGAGGGTTGATTTCTCCTCTAAAACTGCAGCCCTGTCCTTCAATCAGTACAGAGGAAAAGAGGTGCCCACCTGATTTCCAGCCCCTCGAACGATGCCCTTAGCAGACGCTGAATCACAGTCATCAGAGAAGGCAGCAGCGTGTCCAAGTTTAAGGTTGGTGTCATAAAGCTCTTGAATATCCGCTGAGACCAAAGAGAACAGACAAAGTCCATACATTAAACTATTTCCCCAAGATGTTAAATGCTGCATGAAAAACAAGAACAGTATGTTTTATATGGAGAGAAACTCTTCCTTTCTGGTGTAGTATCTTACCTTGTACAATGATATCATCATCCAAATAGATGGCTTTCTCTGCCTCGGGTATGTATAAAGGCAGATAATACCTGGCAAACGTCAGCTGTAAAATGGACCATGTGAACAAAGTTTGTAAGAGACAAAACTAGACTGCAATAGCATAGATATTTATTCTGGGACATTAACAGTACATTTGTTCATCTCACCGGTTTTTCCAGCGTCTGAGGATCTTTAGATATCTTCCCACTGAGGAGCTCAGGCTTGAAAATAACTATCTTATATTTGATATTTTTTAGAGTTGTCTTGCTCAGCCACAAACTGTTGATAAAACAAAGAAAAAATGTTAAATAAAAAAAACTAAGGTGATATTACAGTATGCGTGTAGCAAGACAGACTTGCTTCAGTGTCTTACTTGAGGTGATCCACTGTGTCGTTCAGGGTCACTATGGTGAAGACAACATTGGCTTTACTGTTCTGGTAGACACTGTTCATGGCAGCAACCACAGCTCCAAGTCTCTCCTCAGCAGCAGTGATGAGAACAGGGATCTCCTCGCCCGTCCTTGCTGACTCGAGTCTGAGGTCAGGAGACAACTCGGACTCAAAAGGAAGTATCACCCCAGCATCTGGACAAAGACACATTTCACTTGCAACTGTGGTTTCATTTGAATGGTACACAACAACAATATAGAAGGTATTCTGAGAAGGAAAGTGTACCCCACATGTAGGTAGAGACCCCAGCTCAAAGATAAACATGCCTAAAGCATAAAGGATTTGTTTCTTATTTTGTGTATTTTTACAAAGCAAAGTAATACTCAAAAAATGGGCTCAAAGTAGTGTGCCATCCATTCAGGAGCGGGTTAATGAGGCTATAAAGCAAATTAAGATGGAAAAAATGGCACATAGCTTACACAACAGGTTAGGTGAATCCCAGAGGATGTGGGACCCACTTGAAGAGTATTTATGTATTTATTTAATCTAGGTAGGAACAGTCAATGAACTCCTTTGTTTGTCTTAATGTCGAATGGACAACCATTATTTACTTTTTTTGTGCCTTTGACCCTCACCCCTTTTTTTTTGATACAGATAATGTTGATCTTGATATGTAGGTCTTGAATACAAAACTGTTAATGTAATTGAGACAGACAGTGCACAGGAGAAGCTGAGAGACAAATGTAATAACTTGTGATTTTTTGTGTTGTGTTTAATGTCTAAAAAGAAAGTAAAAAAAAGAGAGACTAGATAAACATACCTATGTTTTCTTTGTGTAGAAAATCACTGAGGTTGAGGAGATTTCGTTGAACTATGATGAGGAAGGCCAAAGCCAGGAGCACAAGGATGACCACGTTTACTGTAAGAAAACAATGAAGAGCAGATATTTCAATAGCTGAGGTACACAGGGCTGCAGTGTCAGTGTGGGGACTGTGAGAGCCACAAAAGTAAATATAACTAATAATAAAATAATTTGCTGGGATATAATATTAGATGTAAGTGACCGCCAATTTGCCTCATTAGAGGTCCACCTATTAGTTTGTGTTAGTTAGCCATGGTCAGGTGGAATTCATTGCCAGGACATATTGTTCAAGAAAATACTAAAGATTGGTTCAAACAGTAAAATTGAACTGTGTGTGTAAACTAGGGGAAAATGAAATAAAATAAAATGTAGACATGAGTGAAAGTAGAAATGTATGAAAGAATGAGTAATGTATTTTCATACACAGGACAGATAAATAGATCATTTAAGAGTGTCATCAGACAAGGATTTAAGTTCATTAATAATGACTATTTATTTGTATGAAGAAAGAAAATAATCAAGTCTGCTATGAATTCTTGAACTGTGATTCATTTGTAATTTGTGTTTGGTTTTAGTTTCTGTTTTTGTATTTGTACATTATTTTTAATTCAAAAAGATGAGCTGATTTGTTTGTTTATATTATTATAGTATGTGTGAGTGTGTATGACTGTATGTGTGGTGCAACCCGGGAAGAATAGCCAATGCTTACGTTGGTGCTAATGGGGATCCTAATAAATAAAGAGAAAGAAATAGTTTCTTTATGACTGTTTTCCATTCACATTGTATTATCTTGTTGACATGTCTCAGAGATGCAAATAAACAGCCACTTCATCCAAACTGACTCACCTCTCCTCAGCGTCATGACAACGGCCTCATCCGACCCTCCAGCACGTTTACTTAATATCAAACAAATAAAACTGGTAAAAAGCTGAAAGTTGACCTGTGACCAGCCCGAGATGTATTACGTTAGCTGGCTGGCTAATGAGCACTGAGGTTAACCGCACCGCTGCGTGGCGACCGCAGACACACACCGATATTAGTGTCTGTTAACTGTGCATACATATGCTAATTGAAAAGTATAAAATGCAGTTACAGTCAGCTCTAAGAGAGATAAGATGGGAGGCAAATTCACGTTAAAGCCAAATTGCCAACTCAACATTAAGTTTATCCGTTTCCACAATTGCACGTAGTAATAGCTGTCCAATGTATGCCTGATTCTACCTTAACATTAGCGTGCTGTTTTCTCGATGCAAAAAATCTAATTGTAAGCTATATTGCAGCATACGTGCACGTTTCAATGACTGGACACACAATTTTACTACACACAGAATTTTATCGGTAAACTGTAATAGCTTTTTAAAAACGTAGCTAGACTGGCAGTTATTTAGGCACACAAAGCTTTCCACTAACACGAAACCAAAATGTCTCAGTGCATCTAGCTGTTGAATCAATCCATATGATGTATAGCTCTGTGAGCCTGCGCGGCTAGCAGCTAGCAGTAGCCGGATGGGTCTTTCATTCACAACACGACGTATCTTTTTGAAACCGGAAATCAAATTTCTTTCGGGGAGCCGCTTGAGCAAAGCTCTGTCCGTTTATGATCATTCATTTCAAGTGGAAAGATGCTGTCTATATTCAAGTCTATTCCCACGCACATGGTGAGAGATAATTAGCTAATTTGATGCGTGGTTATGCTGTTGTTTCGTTCATACATTTCTGTCAAGCTATCGTCAATTCTTAGCTAGCCAGTGCAGCGGTTTCATGTGTAACAGCTGCTCGCGTTAACGTTATGATGCTTTTTACAGCTACAGCCATCCATTATAGCTTTTAACAGTCATGTATCAGATACGAAATTAACGTAAGGCGCTAGCTGTTAGCTGATATCAGCTTTGTTGTAATGTCAACAAATTCGTCTTTTCATTACTTTTAGCGTTACCTAACCTGCTCCCAAGCTATCAGGCTACATCAAACCCTCAGCAGCTATGAATTGCACAGATGGACCCACTATCCTCCTCACCTTGTCATTAATGTTGCCTTAATGATGTTTCTCTTGTGTTGCAGGATTATAAAGGCCAGAAGCTGGCTGAACAGATTTTCCAAGGAATAATACTCATCTCAGCGGTAACTACCCATGACACATGTGAACTAGCGATTCAAAACATCCCTTTAGAAGGACATTGCGTTGTTTTTACCTGTTGTCAGGTTCACTGGTATGCTTGTTTTTCCAGGTGATTGGATTCGTGTATGGGCTGATCATTGAGCAGTTTGGGTGGACAGTGTACATCGTTTTGGGTGGTTTTGCTGTGTCCTGTGTGGTGAGTTTTGTATTGTTGTCTGCTTTATTGTGGGGAAGGAACAATATATCCACCTCTCCTTTACACAAGACAAAATTCTTGCCCATTGTCGTTTGTCTTATGGTTGTATACCATGTCAACAACAGCTATTATATCATTTTTTTCTGTTTCTCTCCTTGACTGTAGTTGACCCTGCCCCCATGGCCTATGTTTAGACAGAACCCACTGTCCTGGCAGCCAGTGGTACCAGAGACCAGCAGCGAGTCCATCCAAAAACCTCAGGAAAGCAAGAAGAAGAAGCACAAATAACTCAGAATTATCCCTGTCTGGCTGTTAATACATCTTTTTATATTGGAAGTTATTTTGAATTTTGTCTAGCAGTTCACATGTAAAGCGTTGGGAAAGAAAACTTTATGTTTATCAGTCAACAATGAAATACTTGTGTCCAAAAAATAAACATCTGATACTGTATGTTTTATAAAGGAGATGTGTCATTTGTATTTACACTTAGTTTTCTGCAAGGCAGAGTGAATCTGCGTTATCTGCACAATGGCACATATAAACATGACTTATTTACAAAACATGTTTTATTGTAGCTCTCAACATGGTGGAACAAAAGTATAAATCAATACAAAATGTCTAGAATTTATTAGAAATAATTACAATGTTAATATCTGCATAACATTATTTTGTGTTTAAGAAAATACAATAGAGCAGAACAATGAAATCAAGTGTCTTCAACAATACAGCCTACGTAAAACAATTATTAAATTTCTAGCTGTCTTAAATAAACCACTACACTCCACTACAGCAAGTAGAAAGATAGTGAAGGCTTTAACATGAATGAAAATGTTTGCATAGGCATCCTGAAAACGGCAGTATTAATACTATTCTGTGTTTGTATTAGAATAATATAAAAAAACAACTTTATAGTCATTTATATAAGATTGCCTGCACAAGGACAGCAGATGGTGTCACATGCAAAAACTTGACAAAACCTATAAGTTTGAATGAGAATCTGGATGTAAGCAGGAGGAATTAAGTGGAAATTTTTTCATTTCAGTTTCTGCATGAAAAGCTGAAATATTTCTCCAAAGTTTCCTGTCATGCGAGATCTGTCATGATGCTTTTTTCTTCTGAGCAAGTTCTCACCAGTAACATCAGTAAATGCTTCCTTGTGTATAGTGTTCTTTTCTACACCTTGAAGGCGATCTCCTCAAAGAATTTCAGCTGCCTCACCATCACAGCATAAGCTTGATACTTCTCATCCCCCATCTGGTCACGAAGGCACAGCTGTAGCAAGAAGAAAGGAAGCAAACTGAGATTACATAGAAAACAAAGGAAATCATATAATTTATTCAAATTAATTCAGCATTCTGAACTAAGAGGTCAATCTAACTTCTCAGTGGGGCTCATTTTTTTTTGAACAAATACTTTGTGTCTGAACTGTCACATAAACTTAAGTTCATGTTTTACTCCTTTTTAAAAGCATACTTCTCGTTTGTTGTCATCCTCCTCCTCCATGATTTCCAAGACTCTGTCTAGCAGCTTGACCCCCAGACCTTTGACCACATCTGTTCTCAGGTGTTCTATGGCTCTCCTTATCTTGGCTGGACCAGACGTGGAGCCTTTCAGAGGAACAAACTGGTTAAACACAAGAACGCACCACAACGGCTGACTGACTGATGGCAACAGAGTTTGATCAAAATATCCAACCTATTGGTATTTCACCGAGTGACAAGTTCTCTATCTCCTCTCGAGCCTTCCCATGAAGCACCAGGGTGTCCCTGTACTTCCTGTTCAGTTTAAACTCTGGCAACGCAGTAGAACCTAATCCTCCTTTGTCCACCTCGTTCACACCGGCTCCACAATCCATTCTCAAAGTTTGGGTCATCATGTGGACTAAATCCTGCATGTCGCTGGATTCAGTCTTCCTGCAGAGAGCCCGTAAATCATGGATTATACAGCAGATTTACACAGACAATGTGAAACGGCAAATCTGTGTGAAAAGACGTTTGAGATGAAGAATTGTGAGGTGTGATAGTTTTATAGTTTTTCTACTGTCTTGTACACTCTCACCTTTCTCTGCAGTCTCCCTCTGAACGCTCTGTGGAACTTGTAGATGAGCTGCACTCATCTTCATCGGACCTTCGCTCCAACAATTTATCCTGCTACAATTAAACACACACCACTGTTGTGACAGAAACACCCATTTAAGCTGTCAATGAACTATAACTATCAGCTTACCCTCACAAGGCTCATCCAGCTTTTTTGTTTTTACCCATAGATATTTAAAAAGTGCAGTTTCATTTTCACAACTACATAAAATATAATTGAATGGAGTGGAGTGTCTGTACCTTACTGTTGGTCTCAGTGATAGAGTCTGAAACAGATCTTGTAACTGGGGCATTGTAGTGCTCAGCCTTGGTGGAAGTGACATCATCAGATGCCCTTCTTGCAGCATTAACACCTGGGGAAAGAATAAAAGCAACAATCGAGGAAAAAAAATCAAATACCAGCCATTCTTTTTTTATTTTTATAGATATTTACACTTTAACAATGTAGAGTATTTTTTGGTTATAGGTCCAACTAAAATGTTCTGGTTTCAGTTGGAAAAGGCAGCGAGTACCTGATTGGCCGACACTCTCTTGGGACTGCCTCAGTCTTCGTCTCTCTCTGGCAGACAGAGGACGATCCTGAAATCAAAATTGACCCACATTTTCTGTGATTGACACAATACTAATAACAATTTGTTGTTTACGAATGCAGAATGGTGATCCACCTTGGTGATGAAACAAAATTGTGTCTTAGGCAGAATGGATATTCAGAAATATACATGGTTGTGCAGTAATGTGACTGTACACAGCATGTGACTGGAAGGGTAATCTCACCTGCGGCAGACTTAAGAATCCGTCCTTATAGGAACTAGCTGATGTGGAAGTGGCAGCAACACTAGCTTTCTTGTTCTCTGTGCTCTTCCTGTTTCTCTTCCTCCCCTCCACAGCTACGCTTTCAACAGGAGGTGGAGGTAAAGGTCGAGGAGCAGCTGTCTTAGACTGAGGAAAAGAAAAGAAAAACTAGATAAATTAAATTAACCTTTTTAACTGTTGATTGCTGTGTTATTTTAATGTTCACATTTGTCATATGTAGCCTGCCAGTAAAATTACAAGCTGGTTAGTAAAGAAGATGCTTAAACAATATTAATATCTAGTGTCCATTCATGAATGCAATCTGATCAGTCAAATTGAGAAAACGGCACTTTAGATTCACTGAAACAATCTGAAAATGTATTTTCTTGGAAATTACATTACATTTCCCATGTTGTTCCATTAGCATAAATAACAAAATATAATGCTATTGCTGAACTGCTTCGAGATTTTTCATATTTTGATTAAAACAACAATCTTTTTACTTTTTAAAGTTTCAGCTGCCTAACATTACCTTCTTTCTCTTAACTTTACCTTATCCTGATCTTCATGTGTCCGTCTGATGTCTCTCTCTCTGTGCTGCTGTGGGACGGGAGGCTCTGATGAGGAGTGTGGGGCAGCTCGGCATGGAGTGGTCAGACCCGGCTTGCTGATTTGCGAAGGAGACTCTTCTTGAACAGGTGTCTAAACAGACACAATTACTGTGGCTTACTGTGGCAAAAATTTTCACCCAGTACAAGAAAACATCCTCAACTCTGTGTCATTGGGTGTCAGCAGTGTTACACAGTCAGCCTATCAGCTTTATTCTGGCAAGAGTTAATAGAATGAGTACAAGAATTTTAATTCTCACCAGTGTTGGAGGGAATGGTTCTAGCAGCTTTTCAGTAGATTCAAAGTTTTCCTATGAACACATGAATTAGCACACATAAACAATAGAAAACATCAGGTGAAAACAACAGAACAATCTCTGTTACTAAGAGCACTTACATGCATGTCTGAGGTATGCTGTTGTGTTGGGGCTCCCTTGAGAAGCGTCACAGTATCATTTTTATTGTCCATATTCACTTCCAAAACCTTTCCAATGTTTTCTAAGTTGCGTTTATGTGCAGATCTCCTCTCTTTCTCCACTTCTAGCTTTGGGTTCTCTATGTCAACATCTTTAAGTAACTCCATGGTGTCATCTTTATCATCCACATCTGACATCTGTTTCTCCCCTAAGACAGAAAATGTATCCCCGGGTTTTGGCGTGGCCTGTGGTTGAATGACTATTAACCCATTGGATGCCCTCCTCTCATCTCGTCCCCTACTGCCAGCACCTGATAGGGACTTCAGAGGGGGCTGAACAGGGGAAGGAGGGGGAGAGGGATCCGGTTTCCCTCTTCCCTTGCTGTCTTTGTACACACTTTGAGTCACATGTTCATTACCTCCGCGGTGTTGTGACACAGCTGACTGGGGCCCCTGCACCTGTCTCTTTATCGGGTCTGCATCCTCTTGCGGTTGGATATCAATATTAATGTTGCTGACGGTCGCCAGGGATGTGATGCTGCTTTTGAGGGCATCAGGTGAAGAGGGTTTGGGTGGTGTAGGTGTCTGGACTGGACTGCAGTCTGCGGCACCGTTCCGGACTTTATGTTGTTGTGATTTCTCTTCCTTCTGAGGATGGAGGGGGATCAAAGAGCAGAATAAACACAAAGAAGCCACTTCAACTGTATAAACATAGAGTACTCCACTGAACTGTTTTTGACGTTTTACTACCTGGATGACCAAGACAACTCAACACACATGGAACACAGATCTTTTTATGGACTGTCATGTACTGTATGTTATCAATCTACAGATAAAGATGCAAGAACACTGTACATGTTCTGTTTAATCTGTGTCAAAATGTAAGGCTCTGAAAGGTTTTTAGACAATGCTACTTGAATCCAAGTACAGCTTGCAGCTTCACTGTACTATAGTGAAGAAAATGTATCAGTGATAAGTTTGTTACCACAGAAATGATACTTTTACTGCTTACTATGACCAAGTAAGTGTACTGTCACTGAGATCGCAACAAGAAATGTCATCTAAGGTCCTAATCACATTAAGTAAGCTTAAGTCTCTATCGCTGGCTATTTGCCAAGCATAGCACCCCCCCCATTAGTATCAAGTATAACCAACATTGTGCAAGTTTGGCCAGTGCCTTGACAATGGGTCTTCACAGCCTCATCCAAGAAGCAAATAAATACTTTCTACTTTATTAGTATGACATTTTATTTCAGAAACTAGCACCACTGACAGGATGATAGGGTACTATTCAAATGGAACTGTACTTGTAAAGAAAAAAATACAAGGAGAAACCATACCGTAAACTCACAGTAAATATACTATAGGTATAATTTTAAGATATAATAAAGAAAATAACAGGATACATTTCATTAGGTGACTACACATAAATTCAATACTGAGAGATGGAGAAACATTATGAGTTAATATCTGAACATATGATAATAGTGATATTTAACATTTACCACCCTCAAACTAGAGACTTTAGAACTAACTCTCACCCGTTTCACCCTGGCGAGAGGATCAGGTCGTGGACTTGGAGACAGCCTCTCAGGTTTTGGTTGAGGTGACGCCACAGATGATGAACTGTTGGCTCTAGAATCACCGCTGCCACCCACAGCTTTCTTTCTTGACTTGGCAGTTTTTCTGACCAACGAAAACAAACACAAACCTCTTAGAAAAGATTAATGATTCTATTTAATGCTAGCACCTCACTGTGGCAGAGGAGTGACAAAAGAGGAGGATATAAATTAAAATCTTACCGTGGAAAGCTATTACAGTTGAAATATACAGAGAAAGTAAATTATATGAAAAGACAAAGTTAAAAAGCCAGTGCCACCTACTCTTTGGTGGCCTCAAGGAACATCGCAATTTGTCGTTTGATGTAGGGCTGCCGCAGGATAAGTTTCACGTCCGGCCTGTCCTCAGGTCTCTTACACAGCATGCTCTTAATCAGATCTCCCAGCTGGGGGTCATACCTACTGGGCATCTGCGGCAGCTGATGAGAAAACCGGAAGAAAATGTTGTGAATCATTGTGAAACTACTTTTCCATAATATTTCTAGATAATCAGGGTTCAGAAAAACAACATGCTGTCTTAAAAGAATCAATTATTAAAATCCTGATTAAGATGGCTCACATCACCCATCATTTCCACATCTATTACTTGGGACAGGAATGAGACTATTTTCAACCTCAGTCTGTGCTTGGAGCTCAAAAATATCCCTGAACTCTCTCACAAAATGACCAACTAATATCAAACTCAGAAGACTAACTGAATTATACATGTGTTTCCTGGAAAAGTTGCCAAATAAATCACACATATGTAAAAATATTAAACCCACCTTTCCTTCCACAATGCGATAGACCAGTGAGTTCATATCCTTGGCATTGAAGGCGTGCTTAAGTGTGGACATTTCATACACGCAACAACCCAAGGCCCATACATCTGACTAGAAAAAAAAAAGAATACATCCAATGTAAAGCAGTTCCCGACCAGAAATAAACTTCACGCAATAAGAGCAGATATCCCAAATACCTTGTGGTTATAAGGTTTATTAGAGAAGAGCTCTGGACTCATGTAGTAAGGTGTCCCTATAAGTGTGCTGGCCATATCATTCTGGTTCTCCAGTACTCGTGCAATGCCAAGGTCCCCAACTTTGATGATGTTGGTCTTTGTCAGGAAGATATTCTGCGTTTTAAGGTCCCGGTGAAGAATGTTTCTCTCGTGAAGGTACTGAAAACCAACATCACAACAACGCAGTGACTTCAGACTTGCTGTATTCAAGAAAAGAATTACTGTATGTTTGACTTCTCATCTCAGCAACATACCTGGAGCGCCATGGCAATCTGGACAAACCACTCCACCACCTGCCTCTCAGGTAAGAGTTCCCCCTTTTGTTGTTTGAGTCTGTGATAGAGGTCACCGCCTTCACAGAAACCCATCACAATGTACAGCTGGCAGTCATCTCCTTCCCAAGACTCCCTGTATGTCACAATGTTGGGATGTCGCAGCTGGGACAGAAGCTGCGCCTCCTGCTCCGCAGCTCGCCGTTCCCGCTTAGAGGAGGTGGTTAAATTTAGCTTCTTTATTACATACTGGAAAAAAAAGAAAAGAACCAAGTACAGTATTTGTTACTACAAACAAATTCAGAACCCCAAAAACTCAATCAAATGTCTAAGGAGAAAGATGGAGAAGCTGAAGTTCAGTTGGCAACAAACTGGACTGTTCAAGTTAACTTAAGCATTTCACTTCATCAAAAGTTAACACTGGTTGATCATTGCCAGTCAATGTTGGTGACCCCAACATGAATAGGCATAAATTATACCACTAACAGCTGTTATAGGAAGAATATTTCTCTTGTTTTATGGTTGAGTTTCAAACTGCATCATTTTCTCTTCAGGAGGGAAATGACAGTGGAGGATACTAAAATTGGCATTATGATGATCAGCATTATAAGTTATGGAGCTACATTGATAATACAACATGACCAATATATCAGTCAGCCAACATTATCGGCCAATATTGATATTGGAGTATGTGTTGTCCAATATGTACCAATATTTAGGGGTTTTTTTTAAATTTTTAATTATATAGGCAGCATTTTATGTATATTTGATCATTTTTCTTAATTAAAGTTTAATATATGTATATATGTTTTTTTGTTCTATTTTTTAATTTATCGTTGTTTATAATTATTAAATTCCCAGTGACGTTTACTGTTACAGTGCACTGAGTTTATTGTTAAACTGTAAAATATCATGCCTCCATTACATATCTGTCACAAGTGTTTGATAACCACATTTGAGGGATCACTGCAAGAAATGTGTGTTTATATATGTATGTATATTTGTATGTATATATATTCATATATTCATTATAAAATCGGTATCGGCATCTGTCCCAAAAGTCCAGTATCGGTCGGGCCCTGATTGATAATGTCTGGTAGAATTGTTTATTAAAATACTTCCCCATCCTCTGTCAAACCCTTCAAGGACTCTTTATGGACTACTGTCGACAGAATAACTTTTTGTGTTGTCAATTGAAGTGTCATTGCCCTGTAATTAATAACAACAACAAACATTAAATAAAACCAGTGTTACGTTAGACACCCACGTACTGAATGCGTTAACATAATTTAGTTCACTCCATAAATCTCAACTATAATGTAGAAGAGCGTTTTAGCCGACTTTAGCTAACTTTACGCTAACTGTTACCTTAGGGGGGTCTTTGCAGGGGTCCAGTTTCAACCATTAACATTTATGATTAAAAATAGCTTATTTTAACAGTTGATGACTGTAAACTCCATACATGCTATTCGGTTCTCACCTGTTTTCGGTCGCTTTTGTGTTTCACCAAGTTCACCTCCCCATAGCTCCCTTTCCCAACGACCCTGATGAAAATATAATTATTCATCACTCTTCAAGACTCTTCATAACGTTACACGACATCCGCAGCGAGTTTAACGGCGTTATTTCGACCCATAACTGCAGCTTGGGAAGACGACGTAAACAACATATGAAATCTGTTGGGAAAACTTCGTGCCAGATCAGTACCAGCGGAGCGACGGGATTTTTTGAAAGCGCAGGAAATCAGCAGCAGTGGATAGTTTTTCGTCACTAGGCAACTGGCAGTGCTCAGCCGACGACGGTGGCTGAGAGGGTCCAACTGGACCCAAAACACGGCTCCCTTTACTGCTCAGTGCCATCTAGCGTCCGGAGACACACATTAATTCATCATCATCATTCATTCATCAACTTTCTGGGAAGACTGGCAACTGAAGTGTCCACAATCCAGTAGATGTTGTATTATTATTGGCGTGTCACTTTCTGACAGCAACTGAATTCCTTAGAAACGTTTTTACCTTCTTCATTCACCAGTGTAGAAGATTAAAAGCTTTGTCTGTGTTTTTGAGAGACCTGAGAAGCATTCTCCCTTCTCCTTTCTATATTCCCGAGAAGCAGTATAGGCTATATATTAAAAGAAAACAATATACTATATTTATGGCATGAATTCAATATCACTTAATCCAATATCACAAATTACTAATAACATCTAGCAAAGTTATATTAGTTATACATGTTTTCTTTCTGCTATGTCAGCAATGCCTGACATAAAAAGGCCTCAAGAAAAAGTGCATGGGAATTTCAAGAAAAAAAAAACAAGGGGGAGTCACGTGACCGTCGCGGGGGCTGTAGGGTGCGTTATTTGCAGCTCCGCAGCGTCCCCCCAAATTTTCACTTTATTTGCATACCTTAAGCTGTTCTTTTTTTTTGTTTTTTCGGTTTCGCTGTGTTTATTTCACTTTTTTCACAACGAAATGGCGACGAGTTCAAGAAAGACAGCCGGCAAACTGCCGGTTACAGCACCGTCATCCGACAACGAGGAACTAGCTAACATTGTTAAGCTAGCGGTTGCAGAAGCTATGAAGGAGGCTATCCCTACACTCGTACAAGATGTGGTGGCGCAGCTGACAAGCAAGACACAGGAGTTGGTGGATGCTCAAGTCGCTGTACTTCGGGGAGAGATGGTGGCCATGCGCACGGGCATTTCGGAGTGTATAGATTGTTTGGAGAAAGACGGGAACCGTTTGGCAGAGGTGGACAGCCGGCTTTCAGCATCTGTTAAAAAGTTAACTGCACAGCATGACCGACTGGAGGAGAAAATTGCGGACATGGAGGACAGGTCTCGCAGAGACAACATAGGTGTGTCCCTGAAACTGAACTCAATCCCACATCTAAACAGTACACTTTTTATTCAGCAAGACATCGAAATTACTCCAGAATAGATTATATACTGGCTTCACCCGTTTGTTGCAGCACACTTCAGGATACGCCTACCAGAGCGCCGCAGTGGCCGTTCATACTTCTCTCCTGAAGAATGAAGACTTCTTGTACTTTCTTAGAGAGAATTTAAATATCTTTATAAATATAAATCTAGGTTCTGTAGATGACCCCAGATTTGTGTGGGATGCGATTAAGGACTGCATCAGACTCCTCCATCACTTATTCCTCTCATCTAAACAAAAACAGAATTAAGAAAATAACTGAGCTGGAGACTACTCTCACCTAACTAGAGGCCCAACAACAGGCCTCATACTCTGAGGCGCTACAACTAAGAATAACCATAACAAGAACTGAGTTGAATTCTCTGTTAAGACGCAGGGCAGAGTTTTTGATGCATAGGACAAGAATGACATACTACTTTAATGGGGCCAGGCCTAGCCACCGTCTATCTTTGAGATTGAAAAATAATGAGAAATGCTCAAATATTGCGGCCATAAAAACTCCTACTGGTACTTTGAGCAACCTCTGCGACATTAATACTGAATTCAAGACCTTTTATTCCACTCTGTATGCGTCTGAAATCCCACTTGACCCTGGTAAATGTACCTGTTTCTTTCAGGGGTTAGATCTGCCCTCCCTATCAAATGATGAAGCCGAGTTGCTCAATGCCCCTATATCCTTAGAAGAGTTAAGGATGGCTCTTGTCAGTATGAAGAAGGGTAAGTTACCAGGATGGGATGGAATTCCGCCAGAGTTATACCTCGCCTTCTGGGATGTATTGGGAAAACCGCTGCTGGAAATGATTAATGCAGCAATTGATAAGGGTGCATTCAATGTATGCGTCAACACGGCCATAATCTCTGTACTTCCAAAACCAAATAAAGACCTGTCTCAATACGGTAATTATAGACCCCTTTCTCTTATGAATAGTGATGTTAAATTATATGCCAAAGTGCTCGCAACCCGACTAGAAGTAAATCTCACAAAATGAATTCATAATGATCAGACTGGCTTTATTAAGACTCGTCAAGCATCAGACAACATGCGTCACCTATTGCACATTATCCATTCAGCTAGCAGTATTGATTCTCCGTGCTCGGTTCTATCACTGGATGCTGAAAAAGCCTTCGATTGGTCGGAATGAGCATATCTTTGGACTACCTTGGATAAATTTAATTTGGGTAAACAATTTATTAACATGATCAAAGTTTTATATGCCAGTCCCTCAGCAATGGTCTGCACGGGTAATATCTGCTCCGCCCAATTCCAAATATGTAGAGGTACCCGCCAAGGTTGCCCTCTCTCACCACTCCTATTCGCACTCTCCCTTGAACCTCTAGCTCAAAAAGTCAGACAACATCCCCTGGTCCATCCTATCACGTTTTGTAATACAGATCATCGAATTTCATTATATGCTGACGATATCCTTCTTTATATAGGTAACTCTGGCTCCTCAATAGCACACCTGCTGACTACTTTTGTTTCATTTAGCTCAATATCTGGATATAAAATTAACTGGACAAAATCATCATTAATGCACTTAAACTCAGTTTTATCCCAAGTTCCCCTGCCTTCACACATACCGGTCGTTAAGACTTTCAAATATCTTGGTGTTGATATTTTTCCCTCCATGCCTTCAATTGCTATAAGAAATTTTAAAGGTATAGGTAATCGGATAGAGACAGACTTTGAACGTTGGTCAAAACTGCTACTCTCTTTTCAAGCCCATATATCAATAGTTAAAATGGATGTACTTCCCCGTGTGAATTTTTACTCATCAATGATTCCCCTCCTGTAGGATACTGGGAGAAACTTCATTCGTTAATCTCCAAATTCATATGGAAAGGGAAAAGACCACGTTTGAAACTTGCAACTTTGCAGCGTGATAAACCACAGGGAGGGCTAGCCCTACCAAATTTTAAGGTGTGCCTTTGGTCCTATGTGCTACATCCCCTGTCAATTTGGTTTGATTCTAATGCCTCTGTCTCTTGGAGACCAATAGAAGAAAATCTCTCACTGCCTCATAGATTGCAAGATCTGGTTTATTCTTATATACCATTGAAAAAAGCCAAATTGCATCTAGGCCATCTAATTACATACCTTCTCACAACTTTCCATACAGTAATGAAATACATGCATGCAGATCTCAAATGGTATAACCACTCACTGATTTTTAACAACTTTCTACTCTTCACCGGCAATTTACCTTTCTCATTTCCAAGTTGGAAGAGTAAGGGAATCAACGTTTTGAAAGACCAATACGATAACAGTGGCCTGCGAGCTTTTAATGATCTAAAAACCCAATATGGCTTACCTGGTTCATCATACTTTTTCTATCTGCAGTTAAGGTCAGCCATGAAGGCCTACGGTATCCCATGGGGGTCTGCACCTCTTACGCACCCTCTTCATAATGTGTTAGTCCCACCTGGACCCACGCGAGGGATTGTCTCTAAACTATATAAACTTATTTCCAAACCCAACAAGACATTACCAGTAGAAGCCATATGGCATAGAGACCTAACGAGGGCAAATGATGAAGTGATTTGTTGGGACACAGTGTGGACAAATCTGTTCAATACATCTAAGAATCCCAATCACCAACTGATACATTACAAGTTTGCTCATAGAATGTACCTTACCCCTAGAGGGCGTCACTTGATGAAGATCACTGAATCTCCTAATTGTGATTTTTGCCCTCTCAATGTCCAGGGAACATATAGACATGTATATTGGGACTGTCCTAATGTTGTTAGATTTTGGAAACAAATATCTTTAATCTTAAGTGAAATGCTTAAAACTAAGATCCCATTATCACCAAAAGTGCTTCTGCTTAATGACGACTCTTCTCTGAATCTGTCTTTGCAACAGAGACGCCTTCTATGGGCTGGCCTCACTGCAGCCAAGAAAATGTTAGCTTTGAGGTGGCAACCACCACATGATTTACCTCGGCAACAGTGGGCCAACTCGCTTCTTGGGTAAAGGGGTGGGGGAGAGTTTGGTTATTACGACTGTTAATTGTTTATGATGACACAATTGTAACCTTTTCCATAGTAGATCTCACAAAGTTTAAGATTGTGCATATGTGACATTATGGGGGGAGTGGAAGAGAGGAGAAAACATGTAAAATGTATAATGTTCACACTTGTGTGATATACTGCTATACAATAGAAAATTGATCGAAAAAAGAAAAAAACAAGGGACACTATAGACAAAACACTGAATGTCACAGACACACTGGTGTATACATTTTTTTTAATGGTAATGGTACATGCTAATATTTTAGCGTTTTAATGCAAATGATGTAGGCTACTTAAAGTCAAAGTTCTTAACTGGTCACATACACAAAGCATACAATACAATGTGCAGTGAAATGCACCCCTAGATTAGTTTATACTGGTATAATTAAATAATAAAAGATAAAAAAAAAAATAGTAATAAAGATGAAAAAGAGATAAAAGATGAAAATATATAAATATATATACTGTACATACATATATAAAATATATATAGCATACACATATATAATACAATATACAAATAAATATATAAACAAATATTGATACTGATATTGAAAACAGACAATTAATAGTAATATGAAGGTGCAAAGAGATGTAAACAATGTAAACAAGTGTTAATGGTAAGTGAATAGGTGAAAAGATGTAAAACAGTTCAGCGATCAGCAGCATGATTATCTCATGTTTAGAGTTTAAAATGCAGTAACAGACTCATTTAATGCATTTACCTTGCCTTCACCTGAATTGATGCGTTATATATATGGCTGTGTCTGTTACTACAATAAATTTAATTTCATGCAGGTCCTTGCTGTACACCTGCCATGTCTGAATACTACATTAAGGATGGGATGAGCCTGACCGTCACTGGTTCGGGGTGGTGTAATCCACTAGGTGGAGCACTACACCACCACAAGCTGACACTGCACAAAGTCAATGTAACCTATTATAAAGATGCGCACCGGGCGGGCTCATGTAATTTAAACGGAGAAGTCGATTGTATGGCCTTTATCTTATAAGCTTCATTTGAGGCATAGTCACGAATGAATGAATGAAATTGGTTTGATTTTATTTTTGTTCTTATTCTGTCATAAAGCAATGTACACACAGCTCATTTCCTATAAAGTAGACAGCACAAAAAGCCATGAATAATCAAGACAAAAACACATACAGTAAATTACCAATGGACTATACATATACCACATCCACATATAGTGAATGAAAGAATAAGCCTGAAATTGTTACCTAAATAAGTATCTGCTGCTGTGATGTATGAAGTAGTTAAGAAGACCCACTCATGATCGAATAAAGTTTGACCACTTTGATCAAACTAACATTTACAAGTTTCTACAAATTTCTGTGTAGATGTACCTTTGCAACGGATCTCTGCAACTTCTTTCAATAAGAAATCTTGACAGCCTGAAAAAGTGATGTACTCCAGAGTTTGGTAGGCAGTTACAGTAGCATTACAATGTCATTACATGCTACCATCTCAACAAATGTCACACCTGCATGATAATCATCCTCACCACGGTTATATTACGACGACTCCGTCAAAAAGACATCACCCACATCAATTCACCTTTAAAACATTTCATCTTAAGTGCGCCGCAGAAGTCACGGGTGGCGGAGAGATGCAGCCAATAGAGCGGCAGAGCTGTTTACCTGTGCGGTGCAGCTCGGCCTGTGATTGGTCCGTTTGCCGCGCAGCCCTGGGGTGACGTCAGGAGCAGCGCTGCTGGTGAGGCTGCCAAGTAGAGATTCAGTGAGAGCGCTCCGAGTTGGAGAGACACACGGACACTGGACAGACACGGCCGCTGGACCTTTCGGCGCAGTTAAATTGCAGGTAGGAACCACTGCTGCGATACTGTCATGACTTAAACTTTATTTCTGACTCTCCTTCAAAGACCAGATAGATGATGCCGCCTGGTTTCCTGCCAGGTTTGGGTTTTTTTGTTTGTTTTTTTACAGCTCTTTTCCAAGCAACTTCCATTTCTTCTCCGTGTTATGACGACTTTTTGTTTAGCTTAAAGGAACATTATTATTATAACTCTTGGAGGAAGATTGAATTACTTTGACAGGGACGCCTGCTGAAGTTAACAGCAGCTGTCAGACGGGTTATGCAGATGTAGACGCACCTCTATGTAACTGAAGCTGCAATTTCGCAGATCAGATACTGACACGGAATATGCTGGAGAGATGGTTGTTTTCCTCTTCTCTATGAGAGCTCATTCAAGCGATGCTCTTAACCCCTTTAAAGCAGAAATTGTGTAATAGTTTTCTCAGTAAACATGACTTGATGTGTAATCTGCCACTGCTTTCCTTCCTTTGAGTATTTTTAGTTTTTACTCTCTGTTTCTCCCTTTCTTATCTCTCAACTTTCACGTGCACATTCAAGCACCTTCCTTACATCTTCTCTCTTTGGGATATTGCAAGCAGAGGTCCTCTTATCAATTAATAAGATGACTTTGAAAGGAGATTTGTTGTGCGTCATTGACACCGGTGGCCCAGCAGACCAATCAGACTGTTGACAGTAAATCTCTCTGTGCCTGCCAGTCTGCCAATGGGTGCATATTTGATGGAGAGGGAAGCATGCAGTTTTGCAGGTAGACCATGGTAAGCAGTTGTTCTCTGCTGAGAGACAGCAGAGTAGATTAGCACCGCTGCTGTCTGTGTTCATGCTTTTAAACAGGTTGCACTTCTGGCCTCAAAAGCAGTGATTGAGACACCCAGGTGGCATGCAGGAAAAAGCACTCGTCCGCTCCTGCAGAGACCTGGGATCTTGTGAATGTGAACCATGTTTTGTTGCGATAGCTCTGCCTTCTTTGAGACTTTCACCCTGGTTGATGTGCATATCTAATTCCTGAGATCCCCAAAATTTACAGAGACAATACAGCCATTGAGATGAACAATAGCAAAATGCAGAGAATTAGAAACATGATTTCAGACTGATCAGGAGGGTCCTGCCTTCTGCAGCTCCAAAAGCATTAAAAGTACCCTGAAAAAAATCACTCAAATCCTTTCAAAAACAATTTGACTTCCAGTGAAGTGAGTCTGCTTCAACAGGAATGCAGTCCTTTGACATGTGTTGAGTCTTTATTCATAACTTGGCAGCAGAATCCCTCACAGCTTGGAGCTGTGCCATAGATTGTCTGCTGAGATATTAAATAATAAGAACGCTGAGCCAAAATCAATATTTGTAAATGTTTGAAGACCAAAGAGAATCAGGTTGTAAGTGTGTTAGACACAAGCTACACAGCTTAGAGGGGAAACAAGTGGATTTGTCCAGAGATTTGTTCAAGAGTTCAGTTTGGTTAAATTAAATCTTTAGACATCTGTTTACTTTTTACATCATTGTATGTTTGATTCTGTGCGCGCGTGTGTGAGTGTATTAATGCAAGTGTTCATGCTAAAGAACCGTAAATACATTTGATTTGTGACGTTTAACTGTGGTCGTGTGTATGTATGTGTGTGTGTTTCTTCTGTCCACTGCTCATCACAGGAATGGGAAACCAGTGAGTACAGCAACTCTCTCTGTGTATACCTTAAACAAGGGTGAATGTTGCATGTCACATAGTACTTAGGGAATGTGGTTATGGTACTGTGCATCTCCCAAGCCTCTTCAGTCCTGTTGCTTCTTGGGTTTTGAGCAGCACAACTTCACCTACTGACCAACAGTCATGTCATCAGTGGACATGAAGGGGCTGTTTGTGGCCCTCTACATGCTCATACAATACCTGCATGTTGTCTCTCCTCTTCTCTCCCACATTTTTAAAACTTGCCCCTATCTGCCCCTGCGTGTCTTAAACTTGAACCTTATTCTGTTGTTTATAGCATTTGTCTGATTGAAAAACAGCCCCCCCTCCCCTTACTCATCTTTGACAATATCCTTATCCCTAAAGCCCCAATGACTATCCAGTGTTGTTTGAAATGTGATATGAAGTGGCCTAATGTATGAAACACATCCATATGTTTGCGCCACCGATGTGAAATCCAAGTGTTATGAAGGAGATGAAGACAATGGGGTAGAAGTGCTGCTGGGTCTTTGTGGTGGTCACATACAGGTGCTCTTTGGATACTTCAGGTGTACTGCGCTTATTCAATCTTGTGAAGGGCTCATTGCATGGGTGGGTGATATGGTCTCAATCAAAAATGTAAAAACCAAGTCTCCTTCAAAATGATTCATGGCACATTGTAGGGTTTGTGCAAAATTAAAATGCCTTTATTTCACACAGCAATATGTATTTAAAATGAAAAATGTGTTGCGACCTACAGAGGTCTTCATCAGGGTTATGTTACGAAGGAGATTTTGGTGCATGTTGGTACTTGCCAGGTACAGCTATCTGTAGATTTCCCAAATAAACACAACCAGCGTCAAGCAAGGGTTGATGCATTCATAGATTTGAAATGACTTTGATGTTTAAACGACTTTGATGTTCAGTATCGCCCATTCTCAGTGCATGAATTAACATCAATCTCCATGAATCTCCATGTGAGCAAGGCGATACGCTACAAACAAGCAGTATGTCAGAGGTTTCACCAGCTTCAGTTTCCTCAAAACGGTCTTGTGCTGTTGCAGGTGTTTTCACACTAAAGATCACTAATTAAACAGAGCAGTGATGTCCTTTGCTATCCTTTTAAATATCTATCAATCAGTTTGTCCATAAACTTAAGTAATGAAAAATCTGAGTTTATCAGAGCCAGAAGTAGTGTTTTATGGGATGTGTTGGTGGCTTAGTGGTTTTGAAGGATACCATAGCCTGAAATTGTAACTTCCCCAGTTTGATTCTAGCCGTGAACGTTTGTTGATGTAATTTCCTCTCTTTCTCTGTATTTCCTCTATCTCTACAGCCAACTACAAACAACGGCTAGAATGCCAAACATTGCTTATTTTTAAGACCAGCATATTGATTACATAAATATGAAATTGAGCAAATATTCACATCATAGAGGCTGTAAACAGCAAATGATTGACATTTTACTTGATAAATTATTATTAAATTCTTAAAAGTTCAATCAAATCAATCACTTTATAAATGTCTAAAGAAATTCCAACATGCCAGAATATACAAAAGTCACCCTATCATTCACAAAGAAGCTCATTGTATTCTTTTGTGTTTCTTATAAAGAGAGAGATCATTTTTATTGGAAACACTATTTAAACGAAAAGCCTGGTAATGGATCCTCAATTTCTAGAGAAAGAGAATGGTGTCCAGTTGAAGATGTACTAGAAATAGAGTTTCAGTCTACTATGTATTGTTTGTTTTTTACCGTACTGTCTCCAGGAGCTAAGACTCTAATGCAGGCAAAACCTTTTCACACATATGACTGGACTTCCTCTTACTGCTTCCTCTAAGCGCATTACTTTGCATGCTACTTTTTCAGCTGCCTTATTTAGAGATACTTCCTTTTACTTCAATTGCTTTAAATGGTCATGCAAAGCGCAGTGGAGGAAATTGGTACTGTAGATTGACTGATATATTTAAATGTTTAACTGTAAGCTTTGTTCATAGTGATTTGGTTACGTTTGGTTATGTACAGTAAGCTTTCATCGCATGCACACACACAGAAAATTATACCTCTTAATAGTCTGTGAAGTAATATGACATTTAAAATCAGACAATACCTCCTCTATGCTCATGTGGAAGATAATTAATGACTTCTGCTGTATTATGTACCAGAACAGGCCATGCCATTTCACATTATTTCTTGTTTGTGGTGTGTTTGCTCCTTCTAACCTATATCCAATAATCACACACCAGATTCTTTTGTGCTTTTTTTTGTTTTTTAAAACTAAACATAGCATACTGCATCCAGCCACCAAAGTGACCAGAACGATTTCCACCTTAGCCGCCACCTGCTATTAAACACTAAAGCAATTTGGACTCTCAGATACCATAGCAGCTCCTTTGGGTTTCCATGACGACACGTATGAAGCTGACTTCTGACATTAGTGAAGGCAGCGAGAGGGCCACCACGTGTGTGAAAGAGAATCTATGAATCTATTCTATTGCGTGCATGTGTGCAATGCAGCCAGAAGAGGCCACGTCCTATTAACATTTATTCTGAGATAACAGCAGTGTTAAGCCTGCCCCTGTCTATCGCTTAATGCCACTCATACACACACACACACACACACACACAATTCAGCATTTAAACGAGCTGACTCTGACCTAATTAGGAGATGATTAACTGCTCTCCTCTATAGTCTTCCAACAAAATAGCACTTGCACAATCCAGAACAATATGTTACATCATCTTACATAGACAGGCTGTGAAGTTGCCAGGCAGGCAGCAGGAACAGAGGAGGAGTGAGGCATGCTGATATGAACAGGGCTATTTTAGTCTGCGAGGTCTTGAGTTATAGGCACTTTCTGGGTTTCGATGATGATAGCTGTGACAGCAGGGTTCTCTGTGATCACTCCCACTCTTCAGAGTACGGCGAGGACAAACATCTGAATGTTAACTTCTCAAGAGAAATATGAACAAGTGATGCAAGAGTGAGAATGGGGAATAAACAAAGAATTAACATTGGCTGTGTTGTTTTTGAGTTCTAAAGGTAGGGTACTTGATACCTTAAAAAACACCCTATGAAAAGGTGAACTACTGTATACTCATATATTATAGGAACAATGTGGTTGCTAGAGGTGATTACAAGTTTACTTATTGATCTAGTAGATATTGGCAGTGACTTTTAGCCCTCTGTGTCATGAATTCCACTCTTGCTGATCGTAAAGATACTTGCCTGCAGTCCATAACTTTTTACAACATGCCTGAATAAAGAAAATAAGTCATTTAGGCTGCTATGTTGAATTTCCAACATAACCACAGCATTGCAGCGACCGCTTTAACTGATCCTGAAACACAGCCACCCAAAATAACCCATGTACAGTAGAGAAGTTACAGGAACAGCAATGACCCAGTAATTTCCTGTGACCCGTGATTCAGCCAGATGGATGAAATGCAGCTTAAGCCTGTGTTCAGTATCTTGTGACATACGATATGGCTTGTGTGTGAACATGGTGAGAAAGGAAGCAGGATTTGCCGCATTCTTCAGCCACCTGAGACGCATCTAATTGTCTATGTAACAAACCGAATTTTGCAGCAGGGTTTGTTTTAACACAGGAACTGTTGGTTACGACAGTTCCTTGTCTGTGAATCACGTGAAATAGAAGTTCTCATTTTGAGTGTATGATAGTACATCTTTTCATTATTTTGGTATCATAAAATTTGACACATTATTTAATCAGTTACTTCACTCCATTATGTGGCTTGTAGCTGTGGCTTGTATTCACAGGGCTAATGCAGACCTCAACTGCCAAGCCCAAAGTGAAAATATTCACAACACAACAACATGATCATGCCCATTTAGCAGTTATTACAGTGTAAAGTACCTTGAATTGCCTCTGAGTTTGAAAGGTACTCTTTACGGATAAGCCTGCCTTGCTTTACAATGTAGGGTAGGTCAGATGTTTTTATGACTTCAGTATTCCCCTGTAAGAAATTCATTGATGTCAGTGATCCAAGTTATAAAAATCTAAATGATTTTATCTACTGACATTAATACACTTAATTATTCACTGCAGGTGGGGGATGGGGACAGTCAAACTGTTAACAGTATTAATGAGCGTTTCCTCCTCATCCTCTTTTTTTTTTCCTCACTAGTATTGTCTCTGACCGTAACAACAAGAAGATGCCACTGGGTGACGAGTCCCATGCCTGGAAAAAGAAGACCTCAGATGTGAAGGAGAAGTATGACTTCAAAGAGATCCTGGGAACGTAAGTGTGTCAGTGCCAGAGGCAAACCCTTGTGTTTCAGCTTTGCATGATAGCTTTTCCACACTGTGGTTTCATGGTTTAAATAAAGGTGTGTTATTTAAAAATTTGCATTTGTTTATTATCATGCATATGTGGGCAGGTAGTTACTGCTGCTAAATGACTGGATAGACCTGCTTAAGTGAGGAGGGACTGGCTCTGAATGTATTGAGAAGAAGTGGATGAGGAGGTAGTCCTTGCTGGCCCATTAACTGTAGACTCTTGCTGTGGCTTTGTTGTATGTTGTAAATATGCTACTGCTGGAGGTATATTTATTTTGGGTTGCTCATGTGTGTCTCACTTGATCAACAGCTTGACGCTTAACCAGACATGAAGGGCTATAATTTTATGAAACTTAAGTGTTGCAAGTGCACGAGTGTGGCCAACTATCTGGTGTTGTGAAGCCAGTGGTAGCAGCAGTGTTATTTTTTTTTCACACCACTTTTTGCGCCTGAACCTGTTTGGTTATTTCGTGGCTCAACAACAAACCTGCTCACGTTAAGGTGGGTGGAGAGACACAGCTTGGTTTTGCAGATCAGGTGGTGCATTGCAATTATAGTAGGTGTTTGTTTTGGCATGAAATCGCACCTGCATTTTTGTTTGCGCACACCTCCTCCTATTGCGCAAACAATCTTTTTTGCGCTTTAGTTGAAGCCCACAAAGACTTCCACAAAATCATCTTGCAAAACTCTGTAAATTCACTTTCACTTTGATAGACATTTTATCATTGAGAGAGCAATATTTAACACAATTACTGTAATGCAGAGTCACTCCAGGCTGATTCCTCACAGTGAAATAAGTTTGAGTGCCTGAGTCTCCAGGATGATTCCTGAGCACCGTTTTGGTAATACTCCAAACACCATTTCTCTGAGTAATCAAAAGGATGTTTTTTTAATGGCAATATTTTTGCAACAAAAGCAATTGAACTAATCTCCCAAGAATTAGACCAAAAAAATGAAACAGTCTTGTACATATCTTTTTTCCTTTGAGGTCATTTTTGGTTTCAAATAATCACAAAAAATCACTTTCAGTTTAATCTTTTTTGTTTGACTCTTGGGAGATTTTGTTTAATTATCAAGAAACAAATCTGATTCCAGCGGTCAGTTTATGCTGTCAACACAATAACCCTGCATCCATTATCAGGAATAGAATAGCACTGGAATAAATCTTTTTGAAGCTCATAATGTCCAGTTTTTTTTGTCACTGTGTCTTTAGAAATGTGTTGACCTACCTCTCTGACACAATGTCAACAATCCAGCCACAAAACATTACATTGAGAGACTGATACTCTGCTCCCTGCATGTAAATGATTGTGGACAGAACATCAGAAACATCTCTTACGGAAATGCAGTTCATTATCAAACAGTGAAGTCTACTATATGTCTACTAACTATACAGCCTCATAAATTACCTCAGAGTTGAGTCAACACCTCTGACACAGTGTCAATGAAAACTGAACATGATACACTTCAGAAAGATAGGATTTATTGCTGGGCTGCTGTATTGGATTACATTAGATTATGCAGGTGTACTTTATAAAGTGGTTACTCCCTAAGGCCAAGATAACTCAACACACATGGTCATGGTTATCATGAAATCATATTTTGGTCTTTTTTTTTTAAATGCAGTTTTCTTCCTTTATTTCGGTACTTGGATTGCTCATTGGTGGATAACAATGCTTTTGCCGTAGACGTTGGCAGGTTAAATTCCATGTTGGCAGCACTTTCTGAGAAGAGCTTTATGCTGTGGATTACTGTTAGGGTGTTTTTTGTAGTTCTGATGGATATGTCTGTGCTGTGGCTCCTTATTTGCTGTTATTTGCTTTTCTTGGTGTCTTAGAATCTCTCTTAAACCTCTTAACTTTTGAGGACATTGTGTACTTGCACATGTGTGTGTGTGTGTGTGTGTCTATGTTGGCCTGTGTGTTTGTTTTATCCGTTTCTCTCAAAATGGTCATGTTTGTTGTTTGGAGTGTATGATGGTATGTTTACTGCTTGTCCCTGGCTTATATGGCAGTCTATGCTATATTTATGCAAGTGAGCAGGATTGCCATTCTAGTAGCTATACAGTACACTTGTCCTAACCCAAAAGTAATTCTGCTCTCCCAACAATATTCAATTGCCAAGACAGGACTATTTGTCTTCTTTAGTGCCTCCTGAGGTTGACTTTCTCCTCCTGTCTAGAGGATCCTGTTCTCCATCCCGCAGTGAAACGTTTGCCTAGCTTTCCCAAATTGGCAGGAGCAAATTGAACTCTGTCCAGAGAATAAATTTCTTTAAGAGTACACAGCAGTTAGTTAAATGTAACTTTTAATCTTCTGAGTTACTCTTTGCTTTATGAAGAGTCACAAGGCAGGATGTTTATCCAAGGTGTCTTACTTAAGACAGCTTTTACATAACACCCACATCCTTGTTAGTCCAGGATAAAGTTGTGCGAACACTAACTGATTCCAAGATGAAACCAAAGCTTGTTTTGTTAGTTTATGAAACTTTCCTTTGCTTCTTTTGTTGCTGGTATACACAAGTATGAAAAATATTGTAAACACTGAATGAAAAGGAACCTAAAATATTAAGTTACAAATATTGCTACAAAAGTCAGTCATAATAGGTTGATGGACATTTACTAGAAACTGTAAAAGAGGGATGCTAGCATGGAGGAATTATTCAGTTCAAACATGTCATGTTCCCCCTTCTCTCTCTCACCTTGTTTCTGATCTGTATCTCTACTATTAACTAGTCCAATAAAGACAAAATCACCCCAAATGATCAACCAATCAGCACTCTGATGTCTGGATTTTAAAAGCAACATGACGCAGGGCTCCAAATACCAAACAATCTATGGCCATTGTAATTATTAATTTGTAATTATAGGAGTATTCATCAAAAAATGCAGAACTGTTGAACATGTCATGGGAAACTGGCAGTTTAAAGCAACAGCGATGAATGAAATTTAGAGCTGACTGATACTGCTAAATACTATGCAACCTAAAGTAGTATTTGTAGCAGTTTCTGTAAAAATATGTTATGTATGTAATTTAAGCACAACTGATGGCTATATGAAAAAGCTTTCCCATCCTTTCAACCTGTCATTGTCATCCCTCCAGTTCTCCACCTGCCTCAGGGGTTTGGTGTTGAGCTTTTTTTATGGAGAGATCACCAGCTCACCGCATCACTCAGCTGTGTGCCACATTCATTTGCCATTGCTGGATTGTTGTCTTGGTAACAACAGGAGACACTTTCCATAATGGACTCAAACAGTCACTATGGAAACAAAGTTTTTGATTTGCTATTAATAATCCACCACCGGGTGCATATGTGTGCATTGTGCAAAGGGATAGACTCGCTCTCTCTTTTGCAGGGAAACACAGAGAAATAAATGGCACACTCATGTTTTTATAAACATGCCTGATGTTTCTGGAGCCTCTCTCACTGACATTTTGTCAGAGACGATGAAGGACGTGTACTGTAGGTGCCGCAAATCACCTCATTTTATCATGTCTCAAACAGAAAAGCCCAGCAATCTACCTGCCCTGAACACACACAAAAGGATCGATTCATTGTTTATTGTTGCACAAGTTGTTTTTTTATTCTATTCTTTGTGGCAGATCAGTGACCATTAATAGAAAAGAGTCAGCTTAGCCAAATGTTACTATGACTCATCAGTCAGTAGCCTCTGTAAACAAAGTACAAAATTGTTTGGCATCTAAATTAGATTTCATCAAAACATTATCAAATATGACGCTTGTTAACATACAACTTGTTTCTCACAAACAAATAAGTTCTTACATTTGATTATTTTTTCCAAATGTTTGTTTTTTGTGGCACAACTATCAGAGATATAGGCGCTGTCTTCCAGTGGCATGTACGGGTTTGTGCTGTGAGTCCCCAGCTGCAGCCACATGTTTTTGTAATCAAAACAGATGGGGATTACTAATGCACACACAGGCAACAGCACTTTCACTGCAATCAACTCAAATCCTCTCTCGCCTTCCTTCTCCTCTCATTGCTGTTACTTATGTTAATCTATTCCTCTCTGTCTTCTGTTTGTGTCTGTCTCTGTACAACCCAACCCAAAACCACAGCCCTGCTGTCAGGAATCCAGCTCCATTTAGGCTCCCCATCCCTGTCACCTGCTCTCTGACTGTTTCCTGGTTTCATGCTGTGTTTGCTGTGGAACCGGTGCCCCAGTGTGTCCTGCCACCCTTTTGATTTTCACCTAAGATAAAAGCTTTCACCATAGAGGGATCAGGAAACACAATTTAGCATAAGACCAAACCACTGATCCTCTTCTGGGTTATGGTCATAGTGTAAGCTGTAAGTAATGTGCAGGACAGTAAATAACAATCTCCTCATAAAGGCTATTTGCTGGTAACATTAAAACCCTTTTTATACCATGATTGTACTTTCTACACACACACACAAACACACCCATCCAGATCTTCGTGCTTGGAAAGTAAGAACTTAGGTAAGTAAGAAGTAAGAAAGAAAGCACTTCTCTTGGCTTTATTTCAAATATTGACTAACCCGGCCTGCGCTCTGCAGTGTATGTTGTTCAGTATGTCATCATTCAAACCGGGCTGGTTATAGATTCATATGTGGAAAATTGATATTGATATTTTCTGTATAAATGCTGTAACTCTGTTATAAGACAGCAGGAACTATTCTTAGCCTTCTGTCCTATTACCAGTGAACCAATTCTACTTTTATTTCCCGTGTGACAGATGTAGACAGCAGGAAGTAATATATTCTAAATCTGTATATCCTTCATTGATGTGGTGTTTAATATAGTGTGATAAAGTTTCTAATTGAAATAAGCTGTTGATAGTGAATTATAATAAATTAGCATTCAGTATCAGTTTGGAGGTGTTTCCCTATGAGTCAAAATGATATCCTTGTCTTCTGCTCATTTGCAAACTAGCTATTCCTGTAACATTACATCGTTTGAATGACCCTGTCCTCACTGCATTGCCAGTCGGTTTCTCATTTGTGTTGTTCAGATGTCGATGTTTTTAGTTTTTTGCCCAGAAACAGCTCTGTGTTTTTCTTCCTTTTCCTTTTTTCTTTTTTTTTCATCGTTCCCACACTCAGCTGCCGGTTTTGAGGTTTCTCTGCTGATAACCACCCGCACAAATGGGCCTTGTTGCCTTTTCTGACATTTAAATGGCTGTGCATGTTCACATGCCGAGAGCAGTGAGCTCGGCCTTCTCTGGCGAGGGGAAATTCTTGGCATTTTCAGCCCAGAATACACTGCAAAACAGAGATGGGGTGGAGCAACAAGGGACAGGGCATGGGAGGAAGTGGAGGGTAAGAGTAGGGGAGCATGGGGTAATCATCTAAAATCGTTAGCACTGATGGATCGGTCCCCGCTCTTTCTGTCACTCATGTCAAAGGTTGACCCAGTAGCCCCTGCACTTGCTGATCGTGTGATCAGCTTTTTGCCAGGATTGATTTGGGGAGAGTAGTGTGTGTATGTGTGGGTGAGGGAGGGAGAGACAGAAAGAGGGAGAGGGTTCATAACAACAACATTTGTTCTGGTTATAACTTTGTGTTTTCCTTGTACACTTGTGTATGTTCATGAGCTCATATGGTTTTAATTGACAGTTCAAAGTTTATAGTAAAGGTCAGTATTTCTCTCTCCTTTCCCTGTGTTTTCTGCTTGATGACCTTTACCTCCAGCGTTCCCATCTCTCTCTCCATCTCTCTGAATGAATACATAGGACCCATTCATTATACATATTCTCTTTTTCCAAAGCAAGGACCCCTCTCACCTGTTAGTTTTGATTCAATCGACTGAATATGTCTCATTAAAACCTTTCATGCATATTTTTTTTCTTTCTTTTTGTTGTTGTTTTGTGTGTGATGTAGAAACTGTAGTCAGGTCTGGGACACAATCTGGTAGTCAAAAGAGGAACCTTTTGCTCCACTTGTTCCCTCACACTCGTGCCTCTCGGCTACATTACACAGGTTTTGACACTGATTTAGCACTCTATCTGAGGGCTCTCTGCTTCTGAGTGGAAAGGTTCAATAGCTCAACACTCATTTGGGTTTGTGTGTGTGTGTGTCTGTGTGTGCATGTGTTTGCGTGTGCACTCGAGCTCGCAGATGCATTTGTGAGAGACTTTAGGTTGGGTGAGAAGAGGTGAGGTTTTGACCCAGAATTAGTGTCAAATGCTCTTGAATTACATTATGACAAATCTCCCAGTGTTGTGAAATTTAATCAAACATACTGGACACAGCTCCCGGTTATATACTCCATCTATATTTTAATGCTACAGAAGTGAAAAGTGGTGAAATGTCAGTGGAGTCTAATTATAAGCTGCATTCTGCATTTTATTGCCATATTTTATTCTCCTCTCAGACTTCTGTGTATATGTTGGAGCTATTTAACAAACAAAACAGTTCCTTGATGCAGAGAGACATTTATGTCTGAGAAGCTTGTGTGCTGGGGATTCATAAACTACTGTAAACTACAACACAAACAGCCAGATGATAGATGCTACACTAAGAAACTTAGGGGCAAGATGCAATAGCATTTGCAGTGAGTCGCCTAATGTAACTTAGATATTTAAAGGACAAAAGTAATAAAGTGGATGCAAATGGAGATTGTCTCTGTAAGTTTCTGAGTGACACACTGAAGTGAATGGGGTTTTGTGAATATGAAAAAGGGGATATCTGCACACTTATAGTCAGTTTTTAGGAACGTGCTATGAGTTATATAGTATATGAACCATATTCCTTTAAAAATAGTTATTGTGACATTTAAACAGAAGTAAGTAGTAAGTAAGTTTATGTAAAATGTAAAATCACATGAGTTCTGCACACTTTAGTCGTAAAACAAAGAAACAGCTCGCACACTGCAGGGCTCAAGGGTTCGCTTAGAATTTATTGCACCGAGGTGACGTTTCAAGCAGACTCCAAGAAGGGCAGTAGTACTCCAAACGTCACCTTGGTGCAATAAATTCTTAGTGGACATTGGAGCTCTGCAGTGTGCGAGCTGTTTCTTTGTTTTTCAACTTTTGCTCACTTTCAGCCCAGCACCTGCCCGCTTCGGTTTGGATGTGCGTACATACTCCTCTCTCAGTACACGTTACACATTACAGATAAATAGAATGTAATACATGAAAACAAAGTACAATTAAATAAACAAAATAAGAATAGAGAACAGGACAGAACAGAAACCAATACTTACTGTAGGAGAGTACTTGTTTTACAATTAGAAATAGCTCATAATGGCCAAAATCATGCTTTTTGTCTTTACTATTATAAATCATGCACTATTACTTTAGATAATGCATCTGAATCCCTGTTGTTAAACTTAATTTGCCTGGTTTCGGTGATGTCTATCATCCTGATTATCAGATAGTCAGCAGAGGCAAAGCAGCCTGTGAGAAGCCTCCCTCTGTTAGTACTCTTTAATGTCAGCGTGCAGTTCTGAAATTTAGTTGAGGTGTTGACACAGGGAGGAGCCTGGAAACTGGCTTTGAGGGACTTTTTTGGGTACTATTTTTGTTGCTTTTTCATTATTCAGTGTTTGTATGGTGAGTCAGAATCAAATTAATTCAAAATGCTGATTAACAAAGTAGTTCAGACAAAAGGAAACGGCCACCTTTGTGGAGCAGATGAGTCTCCCAGCGTGAGAGCTGTCCCACTTCATCTATTTTTCATCTCTGTCTCTCTCCCTCCATGCTTCTCTTTTTCTGTCTCTGTCCTAACTCACTCCCCCTCTCTCCATCATTTACTACTATATCATATCTCTTCCTCATGTGTCCCAACCCACATTGTTTTCCTGTGATATCTTGGTACCATTTTGTCATTGTCTTCCTCTGATTGTGAGTTTTTTGTACAGGACACACGTGGCCTTTCTATTTAAGAGTGAATTCTTTCTTTTCCTTTCCTTGCTTTGTTTTTTTCTAGCTTTTTTTTTTTGTCATGCAGTTTTGTTGTGACTAAGCTGTCGGATGAGTAGAACTAAGACCTTGCTTCTTTAAAGTAGAGGAGGCACACACAGTGCCTGGCTCCTGTAATGGACCTCAAAGTACAGGACAACATGTTACTCTGTCAGCCTTTGTAATTCTGTCTCAGCCACTGATAAAGCCATACAGGAGTTATGAATAAGGCTTGTGGCACGCTACTGTCTTCATCTGTCCTCTCATCTCTTCTCTCTGTGTCTTTTTAAGTCAGTGCTCTGATATCTTTTGTGCAGATACCCTGCGGGTCACTTTTAGACTAACTTATGAAGCTTCAGGTTCAGCAGCGTAGCAATGAGAATTTAACCATTCTTTTGAAAAAGGAAAACTTGGAAACCGTTTCCCTCTCTCCAACCCAATCCTGAAAATCCATCCCTGCTTATGGCACCCTCAGCCCTTCAGCCCTGCCCTGACCTAATTCGCACAGAAGCCTGCGTCTCAGCACAGCACAGCTCAGCATGGCATAGCCTGCAGTTCCTGGAATACACGCACGCACACACACACGTACACACACACACACACACATACACACAACACACGCATAAACACCCATATATGCCCACTGTCTGGCCCACTTACACACGTCCATCTGCTCACAGCAATATACCCCCCTCCTAACAATTTTAAGTACACATGCAGGCTTGTAACATCTTCCCACAGTCTTTCTCCATCATTATTATCCCTTATTACCCATATTCCCCACATGACAAGCTGTCTACATATCAGCAAACGGGCCTGAAAAGATTCTCCATGTGCTTTTTATCTCTGGTCTGAGAGATCCTTAGGGAAGCATGCTCTTTGCTTTGCAGCATAATTACAATCCACTATATGATTTGGTTAGTGATATTGTTTTTTATCTGTCTGTTTCAAAACAATTCCTTTCAGTAAGTGGACTTGAAACAGAGGAAAGTTGGATCAGTTTTTCTCTTACAAAAGAAATAGAATACTTGAAGGTGTATTGAGTTTAGACCATTAGATTTTAGCACAAAACTGCCTACATAGCATATATCCATGAGTATATCATGGAGTTGTATTTCTGGTCACTCTAAGTTCAATATTCAATCTTAGCTCCATTTTGGTCTCGACCAACTCCTGAGCAAAATATCTGGGTCTAGCTAACTTTTTCTGTCTTTTGTTTTCAGCAGGTCGTGTACAGTTAATTTATTGCTGAAAACTGCTGCCTGCTGCTGCTGCTGGAAACAGGATAATTGAAAGCTGTTAGACTAAACCAAACAGTAAATGTCAAATGAAGAATGAAGAAATAGTCCCTACTAAACCTGTTTTCAGTTTGTTAACTATCCTGAGTAACCAGGACACTGTTTGTGTATAGACATGAGATCGCGTCACACATTCACAATGTCTGTCACACACTGGCCATTAACATAGTCAAAACATTGCTCAACATTTGAATATAAATCTAAAGATTTACACTTGTTTACATTTAACAGGGCTACAAATATCCAGTTCAGTGCGAGAGTGTTGTATAGAATGTGAAACAGTGTTTTTGTTGATGATTCATGAGATCATTTTTTCACACCAGACGTCCAAATGTAAATTGTTAGTCATTCCCACTTTCAGATTTACAGATGGACAGAAATGTTTGTGAAGTTAGTTGGGGATGAGTGGGAGGCATGTTGGAAATCCAGTGTCACTGTCTGCCTTGCCATCGTCACTGTACTCCTTACTGGAACTGATCAGCAGTACAAAAGAATACCAGGGGTATAATTTGTCTTTAGATATAAGAGCCAGTGCATCTCTGTATTCTCGACATGGTTGTTCTTGATATGGTCAAACAGTTTCCTCTCGTTGATCCATAGAGTGGCGTGCACTGAGCCACAGTTACTGGCAGGTTAATAACATACCAGCACTATAGCAACATTCACATTAAGGTATTATTAAGATGAGAGTAAACACAGCATGATGATATCAGTAATAAACTACATGAATCTCTGTTTTATTACAGCTGCAATATTTGGTTTGTACAGTAGTGGCACATATATTCCTCCTGAAACATTTTCAGTTTGGTACATAATGTTTATTACCACAGATATGTGACTGTATTCAGACACTCATCATCACATAGTTTTATAATTAAATTAAAGCTGAGATATTGTCTTTTTTTATCTCTTACTGAACTCAAATCCTTAAATGACTTGATTTCTACAGAAGACTTTTGTCCCACAAGCTATATTTTTCCAAATAAATGAAAAGAAATCGCTATGTATTATATCTAAATCATATAGCGCTCCCTTCCACTGAGCTGTTTACACATTGAGTGAGAGAGGTCAGAGAGTCAGATAAGGAGTGAGATTCTAGTTTGGTTGTGCAGTCATGTTTGGAGGGCCTACAGAGCAAAGATGGTCTTTGTATGTTCCAGGGCCAGTATCACAGTTGGGTATCTTTCAGCTCTGATTGGACCAGATGGTCCTTCCCTATGTCTCTCTGACCTTTCCACAGTTACCATTTTGTCAACTGTTTACATACCTTCTTGACCAACTTCTCAGCAGGACAGATGGCACCATTGGTTGGAGTTTGAGAAAAAACGTGGGACTTATAGGAAGAAAAAACATGGCAGATAGTCAAAGAATGTCTGAATTCTCATAACACACCACATCGTACGAGGAACGCTTCCTTGTTTGTTTTCTTTAAATCAGAGTTAATATTTAAATGTGTATTTTTCATTTGAGCTTACTTCAACACAGCATGTGTACATGTCTGAATTGGCACCTATGGAACACAGCAGATGGTAAGAAAAGGCAGGCATGTTTTCAAAATAAGGAGAAGGAACTGAAGGGACTGAAAGTGAATTATTACCATCACCAGTATAGAGATTTGAGCTTGTATGGCTCTGCAAAAAGGCAGGCAATGCAAAAGTATGTTTATTTTGTGATAATTGCATGTAAAAGTGTGACAGTAATAGTCACTAATATGTTTATGGTGCTTGTTGTCATTTATTTATTTATTACGTATAATACGCTTTATGGATCATCATTATTTTGGAAACTCATAAGAGCTCAGCTGGTTTTGCAGTGTCTGTGTGTGTGTAACGATGGCATCTATTGATCCACTGGTACATGTTTGCCTTTATGTTTTGTGCCTGTGTGTTTGTTGTATGAGATTGAGCACAAATGCATGCGTGATGGCATGTGAAATCCTTGGTTTTAAATTCCTTTGATGCACCGAGTGAGGCATAGTGGGACACACACATGAAAAGGTTGCTTCCAGCGACAGAAACTAAGCAACCCCAAGTGTGTATTTTAAGCTAGCAGCTTACCCAGAGACAAAGACAAAAGAGTGATGTTATAAAGAGATATGTTTGAACTTTGCTTTTGAGCAGTGAAAGTAAAAAGGCCGCGCCTTGTCCCATATTTGAGCGGGATGCAAAGTGTTTGGACACCAAATTTGTGCACAATACTAAAATGTCAATTACTTGGAAATATGTTGTTTCATTAGCGTGCAAATATTTACACAGTATGAGGCTCCACACATTCAAATTGTGTTGCTGTCTGTCTATATTTAAACTCTTGTCTAAAGTATTTGCACAGTGCATTTCTGAGAACACGCCCAACTGTTTGGATAGTGTCAGTAAGCATGTCTTTACTGGGGGTTTAATAGCTAATGCTTTGCAGTGGTGCTGTGTGTGTGTGTGTGTGTGTGTATGTGTGTGTGTGTTTCCTCTTCCTGGACACAGGTCCCATGATGGTGATAAGAATGTCCTGTTAGGAACAGGAACAGCTCAGTAAACACAGTTGTTTACCTTATAATCCAGCTGAAACCCTTGGTGGGATTAAGCTTTCAGCAAACTCAATACTGCACTTCTCTGCACCTGCATCAAATATTCATCACAATTATGCTCTACATATTTTCTGAACCTGCACTGTGTCAGCAGCAGGATAAAAAATGTGACTTTTTTTTTTTTTTTGCATTTTTGTGCTGACTGATTCTTAATAATGTGATCTTTTTTGCTGCCAGGTACAGGCAGCCGGCCTCTCAGGAATTTCAACCTTTACATCCTCTGCACTCCAGTTGAGCTTTTTCCTCACTTTTTGTACCATAGTTGTTGTAACCCTTTATTTGGGTGAAACCCTTCAGAATTTAAGGCAACATCATTAGTTGTTAGTGATAAAATATTTTGCTTTACTTTCATTGCTTACAGTGTAGGGTGTGGAAAGGCCCACGCTGCATAGACAAGGCTTAAGTACAGGAGCTTGTTGTTCATCAGCACTGTTTCCTCACATAAACATTTGAACAATGTCATTGTGTGAAACTCAGCACGACAATTGAGCATTATTCTCTTCAAACTTTCATCTCCATCATCTTCATTAGTATTAGTAATCTCAGAACTTATAACTTGCATAATACAACAGTGAGTTGTTATTGTAAATGAATGTCATTGGCAGTAGGACTAAGCGGACTATTGTCAATAACATTTTATTACATATTAATAACATATTATTATACCCAGAATCAACAAAAGCATGGGCAAAAAAATATGCAGCATTCATATATGTTGATGGTTATGCTCAGCACAATGAAAATGTTGACCTATAGTTAACTGGCATTCAGAAAGGAGTAAGTATCTTCTGGAACTGCATGAAAACAGGATCCAGTGCCATTGCTGACAGGAAGTCAGGGGTGAAAGGTTTCTGCTTCTGATAAACAATATTCTAAACTAGGATTGTTTTTTTTTTCATTTAAATTGCAAGTAATGATGTGCCTGAGGCTTAACCCCTGTTATCACATTACACTCCTTTTAACCTGTTATTAAAAGACAACATTCACATTTTAAGCTGAATCAACACCTCAGGCAGGGGATTGCAAAATAATGTAGAGAGACAGAGGAAATATCCATACTCAAAGACGCATTAGTGTTCTCAGAGTTTCCTAATGTTTGTGCAAACCACTGGTTGACACTTCCCCAGAGCCCCTCGATCTGTCGTGGGTGCATGGAGAATGTCAACTAAATCCTCCAGATGCTGCACAGGAATTTGCAGCGCTTCACACAGCTGGATTTCTGCCAAAGCTAATGGCCTTTGTTTGGCAGTTTTACTCTCTTGTTGGGATGTGACCACAGAGCCTCACTCCCAGGATAATTGTTACTTTGATCACAGAACGGCTTCAGTGTTCTGTTAGCTTTGAGGTTAATAACACCAGAGAAGCCATATGTAGGTCACACAGAGTAAAGTAAGTTATGGAACCTGAGGGAAAAAAGTCAGGGCCATGGGACATTTGTGAGACATATTCAGTATGTTGGTGTTTCTTTTGTATATTTTTAAGGTTAAAAAATGTTGCTCCTGAAAAATAAATACAAAAGTATACAATGTGTCAGAAAGTACATGGCAGAAAAGTCAGTCAGCAGGAAGCTCAGATGGTACCATGCTTGTCGAAAATTAATTATAGGATTGTCATGAATCAGAAACAAACAAGGCAAGATGTTTGCTGTCTTATAGCAATTGGAAGTAAGTTTTTGACAGCTTTTTATTAGTGTTGTATTTCACAGACAGGATGAAGTGAGAGACTTAATTACTTAAAGTAAGTAATTAAGTAAAAAGGTAATAGAAGTTGTCACTACTGTAGTAAGTGATTTTGATGAGACAAACAAGTACTGAATATTGACCAAAGCTATCTCAGTTTGCTGCCAAATGTGTTTGTTGTCCAATGTTTCTTTAAAATCATTTTACATTTGGTTTGGGGTTTGCTGTACTGGTAGTGGTCAGTGGTCCAATAATTAATTGTGAACATGGGCAACTCTTACAACAACTAAACAAGTCAAACTGAGTCTGTAAATAAACTAGGAACACTATGTCAGTATGCATTGTGTACTCTCAGAAAATACACACTTATTTTGCTGTTAAAACACCCAGAGGTTCTGCTCGAGGAGAAGAGAACATTTTCCAGTTCAGAAGTGAATAACACAGCTGTAGAACAAATATCATTTGGGTTTAAGCAGTCAACATGCATCAAAACATGAAAATGTTCCAGTATTCAGCATCACATATTGGAGTAATAAATTTATTTATATTATTATTACTCCAATATAATTATATTTGATTATTATTTATATTTTTATAAATAAAAAATGAATAAAATAATATAATAAAACTCTTAAATTCTTCCATTCAGTGTTTCAGGCTTTGGACTGAGGGGAGGTTTTGCTTTGTCACAAAATTTCAAAATACAAGTGTCAAAATTAAAAAGCTTTTTTTTTTTTTACACAGAAGAGGGTATTTTTCATAGAGAAGTTGTAGTCTGCAGGTCATGCAGTTTCTTCTTCTGGTGATGCTGACATGGAACGATGCAGTACTTCCTTTTTTGTAAAGCTGATAATGTATCTGCAAACCTAGCAACTGAATGGTTATGGTTCCTCTCTGCCCACACATCATGCCTATCTGTGGACGAAGAGATACGGTAGGGCACAAACTGACAGCTGACATGTAATCCCCCCCCCATCCACACATACACTTGTTTTAGAAACTTACTGTAATGTCAGGGAGTGTTGTTACATTTTGCAGTTTGCAAAAGTGCACCAGCGGGTATTGATGTAATATCAGTACATTTGTGCAGAGAGATGTTAGACAGCTTTAAACTTTCCTTCAATCTTAGTAGCACATGTTTTAAGGTGGAATTTATTGGCAGCACTGTTAGTATGCTGATTAGATAATAGTCTGTTCCAAAACAAACATTGCATTCGTTCGCCATGAACTGATGAAGAGTGGGTGACTGCCTGGTAGCAAAATATCAGTGGAAGTATGAGTAAGATCTGATGTGCAAAATTCCCTGTAAAAATGCAACCATTTTTATCCAGAAATGTTGCTTTTTTCAGATGAAGTGCACCATGAAAAATCAAACCAGGTCATGTCATTGCATTACGTTCCTATCTTGTTTTGTGATTTAAAGTAGAGACAAAGAGTGCCTGCCCCCTACTACCTTCCTGGTACTTTCCAGGGAAGACATTTTTCTTGCAAATCTTGAGTTGTACGGTCTTGTTTGCAGGATTCACAGATGTTTTGCATTGGGTCTAATTACTGGAATGTCTGTACACTTAACTTTTATTCTCTGTTTGCCCTGTATCCCTCAAGAAGGTCTCTTACCAAAAGAATAATAAAAGTAAATGAACCAAGTGCGTAGTACCTCTTCCTTTTTGTTTATTGAACTAGTAACATTTGAAATATTGCCAAGTTTACGATATGATAACTATTCATATGAATCAAAATTACATCACTTTGTGGTAAAGACTACAGTTGAATCCCTTAGTTTAGTCAGAGCATGATATTTAGGTTTATTAGTTGTTATTAGGATTATGCAACATAAAACCTATGTTGTCTAATCCTCCAGGGACTTTCATACATGTAGTAAATATGAGACCACTGTAGCAGGCTGTTGTAGTGGACCTGGGATATTTTTATACCCTACAAGTTACGCAGGCCTTCAACAACTCAGTTTCTTTCACAGTATACTCACACTTTACTAAGTCAGTATTACCCTTAAAAGGTTCCTTCTCCTGCTGCCCCACGTCTCATTACTGTCGTACTACTAACTGTGCCAGTGTAATATCGGGCTCAGACCTTTAAATGTGGGTCAGGATTCCATATTGTTATTGCACAGCTTTGGGTCTCAGTCAAAAATCCCTGGACCTCGGCCAAAACACCATAGATCATTAGAAATGCCTGCCTCTGCTCTTTACTCCGGGTCATGGGAAAATGCTAAAATTCTTTTGCTAGTTTGAGTTTGTTTCTTTGTCATTGTTCAGCTGATTTTAGCTGAGATAGAAAGAAAGCAACATGGCAGATATAATGACTGTGTGCACCTCAGCGTGCCACAACCCTGCACAAAACTGTTGTATAGTGTTATCTATATACACATAACATACAATGTCACATTGTTAAATATACTGTATGAAGCATGGATGAAGTGATAAAGGTACTACTAATCCATAGATATGCTTGATTAACGCATGGAATTATCTGTTCTGTTGTGTGAATGGGTTTTATATGTCTGAACCTATGTTGAGCTTTTTATTTTTACTGTATCATCCACATACACACATTTTAATGTTAACTACTGAACTACACTGTGTAGTGGAGGAATTGTGGAAAGTGAGCATGCAGAAAGTTTGCACTGGTGCAAACACTCACACAGAGCCAAATGTTTAAGTAATTTAGTGAAAATTGTGAAAATCTATCAAACATATCAATTATCTTATCCACAAGTTTTGGCAGTTTTACTGTGAACTTTCACATCAACCATGTTGAAAGAAAATTCGAGACAGAAAGAGACGTGTTACTATAACATAACAGTGTTTAATGACTGTGGCCATCTGATTGATTGACATGGGCAAGATTTTAAGCTTAAAGCAGTTTTGGGCATGAAGGAAGTAGATGTAATTTTGTCACCAAGATGAACCTCAACATTTGATACTGGCAGTTCCAAATCATCCCACCTATTTGTAGACTCTCCAAAACTTACAACAACAACAACTTAAGGAGGAGGCTGAAGTTAAAATAAAAACAATCTGGCATCAACAGGATAGAATTTCTACCAGTACTTACATGTACAGTTAGTGACCAACTTATCTCAACAGTTTAGCCGATGTAACATCAAACCAGGAGTTTTATATCTCCACTCTGCACATGCATACATGTGAAGAGCTCTGCCTAAACACCCGATGATAAATGGACTGAGGTCTGACAGACTGACCTGTGTGTTTGTGTTTCAGAGGAGCTTTCTCTGAGGTGGTCCTGGCAGAGGAGAAGAGGACCCAGAAATTGGTGGCCATCAAGTGTATCCCCAAGAAGGCATTAGAGGGCAAGGAAAACAGCATTGAGAATGAGATAGCAGTCCTGCACAAGTAAGTGGTCTTGACTGATTTGAGAAGTTAGCGATATTAGATCTTATATTATATATATATTTTATATATATATATATATATATATATATATATATATATATATATATATATATATATATATATATATATATATATATTTTGTTCTTCATATTCTAACAGAAAAGAAATGGACAGTGGAAGTTAAAGGATGAGTTTATCCAAATTACAAAAAGGAAAAAAGGAAAGAAAAAAAAACAACAATGCCCATGATTTGAGATATCCGCTTCTGCAGTTTATGACTCAACCCCAGTGCAGTGGGAATGTAATTTCATCTGTGGTGCTCAGTGTATTGAAAAGATGCTTTTAGACAATTCCACAGCAGCTTGTATTTCAGGAAACAATGTCCAGGTTACTCTCGAAATACCACAGAACTCATTGTGACCACTTCTCATTGAACTAATTTCTACTGAAGAAATCATTTGAATGACCGCATGCTCTGTGGATTAACCTTCTGAATTTTATGAAAAGTTTTGTTTTTCAATGCTTTGAGCACCATAAACAAAATATAATTCAACTACAATGGTCTGGGGTGAGAAAATATATTTTTTTGTATTTTGTAATTTTTTGTAATTTGGGTGAACAGATCCTTTCTCATGGTGTTGTACAAGCTGTTCTGTGATCATACCTACAAAAACTACTGCACATGATTCCTCCTCAACCAGCTAATGCACATGTTTCCCTTCTACCTGTGCAATACTATTTTAGTATGATAAGACAAAGCCAAGTGACAATAACACTCCATGTAATTGTTAGTGGTTCAAACGTACTTCTCTTTAGATGTGGGAATTACAGGCCATGGTGAACATAGCTGATCTACATTGGGTCCCAAGTTATTTTTAGAGCTCTTGTTGCCTGGGTTACAGGAGACACACAACTCTAGCCAATATACAGCTATGATCCATCCTGAGGTGAGGATGGTGGAATGAGAGTGGCGGGGGTTAGTTAGCAGTTAAAATCTTGACAAATGGAGTAAACTGGAGGTAGAAATCACGACGCGCTCGCTCTCTCTGAAGTTTGTGTAGACTCACACAAAGGTTTCATTACTCATTTTAACACGTCATTCTCAACTCCCCCTCGGTATGCAGAGTGGGGACACAGTCTGTGTGTGAAGCTGAGTATATTAAAGGTAAAATACACATTTCCTTAAAGCAAATCAAAGGTGAAAGTAGAGTGAATGATAATGTTCTTCGATGTCTGCTGGATGTGTAAATAGGCAACTGTTTGCCAACAAGTTTGCTCAAATCTCATTATGAAGTGTTAATACATGTATGTCAATGTTGTGTTTTCAACATATTAACAATGACCCAAAAAATCAATGAATGCTGCTTTAAATAGGTGTAATATTTAACAAAAATAGATGTAATATCTTAATGTCTGCTCATTCTCTTGCTTTGCAAGGACATGAATTCATCAGATGGAAAATATATTTCCCTTTATATTATTTATTAGTTAAAGGTGCAATCACAACTTGAATAGAAAAGCCAGATGTGACTAACAATCAGTATAATAATAAAAATTTCATCTTTTATAAAGAAAAACATTACTGGAGACACTATAAAAATGTTATCTTCTAATAAAAATTCTCAGACTGGAAGGATGGCCACACATTTATACGACCCGCTCAACCTTTGCCTTCTTTAGGGACTACAGCCAAACTAGTCATCCTGTCTTTACTTTAATGACCCTTGTTGTGTCTCTCACTGTAAATCACTGGCGTTTATTTAATGTTTCTAGCCAGCACTAGTAACACTGTTTTGATTTATTCTTTATATCTACTATCACTTGACTGTGTAATGACCTAGCTAATGTGGGGGCAGATGTAGAGCCAGATGATCCTCCTGGGATACACTCAGTCAACTCTTTTATCTATTTTAATTACATGATGTAAGACGGCAGCCCAGTATAATGGTAGTTTAAGGTTTAATGCACCGCTAATATAGCCATGTGATTTCATCACACTGGTTAGCTGGCTGATCATCCCCTTCTCATTTTATCTAGACAAAACATTTACTTAAACATTTATTTGCACACAGTTGTGCAAATACAGTGACTAATCACACTCTGTTAAGTCATTTGCAGCGATGCCAATCAGAAGAGTTGGTGTGAAGTTGCTGCAGAGGCTCTGTTGAAAATCTGCAAAGACTTATTAACATGGCTGTATAGCATAACTAAAACATATCTGAGTTTGTTAATCGGATTCATCTCAGTTAAATTTGGACTCAAAATAAGCATGTGTTTCCGCCCATTGCTCATTACGTTTTTCGCCTGAAAACACCAAATGTGCCTTTTCAGTGACTAAAACCCCTTTGTTAAAACATCCATGTGTTAGATGAGGCGTACAGCGAGTCATGTGATTATACAGTCCGTCTGATGTCAAACAGGGGACTTGAGTTGTCTCTTCAACTGTGCATTTTCATGCACCTGTGTAATCATATTAAAGCTTTCTACACTAAACTGAATTCTAACTCATCATGTAAACCAGTTTCTAATCAAGGAAACTGTTGTAGATTTCTGCTGGACAAACGTGATCCTCTTCACTTAAATGGATGAATTCCTTCTGACCTGAGAAAGGCATTATTATCTCAGCTCTTACTGTAAGAGATGGAGTTTCGCGTGAAAAAAGACTCCACAGAAACCGCGAGACACTTAAGACAACACTTCTCCCGTCACAGGAACTTAAACATCCTGAAGATATTGTAAGAAGCATTCATTCTCTCATGGAAGTCCTCCTCAGTTGCCTTGAAAACAAAACATTTGAGACAAAAGAAAGGAGAAAAATAGCAAATGTGAAAAAATTAAAAGATCAGGTGTAATGCCAGAGGGTCTAAGGGTGTGTTTCAACAGCTGTTATGAATGCAGAGATTTAGCTTAGGTGCTAATCCAAAAGGTTCCTTAAATAAATCTATTAGCTCTGTAATTATTTGAGAAATTCAACAGAAAATGGATTTAAGAATCAGTACATCTGCCCATTTCAGTCAGATGCCAAATGTAGTTGTTACTGGCTGAAGACCTCTGCTCTGCTGTCTAATTTACTAACTCCCGTGTTGTGATGCCCTGTGAAATCCACGGGTGCTGACAGGGGTCAGCAGATGACTCACCAGCCTTCAGTAGACCTTTCAGCTCTCTGCCAATCACCATCACCGGCTTCAACCGCACCAGTGTCACATCTCATCCACATAAACCTGCACAGAAATTCAAGTTCAACGCAGTATGTTTACTGCATGTGTTTGACCTTCTCTAATAGAGAGTGGATGTGCACGCTTGAGCTCACACGTGTTCACATGTGTCTGCTCGCTCGGCAGGTTTAATCCATCATTCATCCTTCACTGGGTCCATAGATCCTTCTGCACTGAGCTAAGCAGATGAATGAAGGTGTCCATGCATTGTTACAATCTGGATAAGACTCATTGCTAATCCGGTATGAGTTTAGGCTGACGCATACACAGTTACCTCACATGGCTTTATGTTGTCATTGTCCTCCAAGTCAACTCAGTCACTGACAAACATACACACATAAACCAAGCACTGAGTTGAACTACATAAGAAGGTTACACACAAGTATAAGTGTATTATCAGGCGGAAAGAAAAAAGCATTGGAGTCAAAAGTACCCTGTGGAGTTTTTGATTACTAGTAGCACTATGGAGCGATATTTTTATAAGAGGGCACATTTACGTGCATTCTGTACTTGACAGTTTTCTATACACAGTACTTTTCAGTAGGTACCAAAAAAGTAGTGAGGTTTGAGGGTCAAGACACCATTACTGTCACTATTCTAGGGATTTCATTAAGAAATACAAACATTGTTTTTATTACTGTCATTATCACAGTAACTAAGGCTTTTTTAAAGAAGCAGATTGGTATAAACTGTTTTCCATCTAGACGTTATGTTCCCACATATCCTAAAGTTATTGTTTCCCTGTACAATAAGACATGTTAGTCATGTGCATGTTATGCACCTTTAAGTAAGTAAAAGATAGTTGAATTTTTGAATTTTAATATTATGTGACCTTTCACCCAGTTTGTTATACACACTTCACTAAAAAACACAGGATAAATGTTAGCATGTGTGCGAGTCAAAGGTTTGGTAGGTATGGTAACTTACAGTACACACTGGTCAGGCTGAGAGGTACAGTACCAATCTAGATCTGGTGAGTCATCTTCTCACCCTTGTCACTGCACCCATGGGTCTCAAGGGGCATCAGAACACAGAGTTCAGCCAATTAGGGAGCTGCGTTCCAGCACACAGCGCAGCCTCGTCTACAGCCAGTAAGAAGTACATGTGACTGTTGGACGAACCTGTGCGGCGGCCAGGTTCACTACCGACCCAATCACGAAATTATCTGTATTTTCAAGACACCTAGAGGGATTATTTTTAGTATCTGCAGACAAAACTCGCAAGTATTCAGGCCTAAATAATAAATTCTGTATCAGAAAACTTAATTTCTTGCCCTCTTTCTCATCTTCTCTTCTTCCTCACAGGATTAAACACACCAACATTGTATCTCTGGAAGATATATTTGAGAGTAAATCACACCTCTACCTTGTCATGCAACTGTGAGTATTCACATATGTTTGGGTTTGTGTGATCCGTCTTTGTGCAATGTGTGTTTGAACCTCCCTATTTGCGCCATCTCCCACACACTGCATGTCACATGCCATTAATTGCACTGCGTAACACACTTGCATGTGCGTGTACTATGCCTACTCATGAACACCAGTGGGGAGTACGCCCTTACACTTGCAGCCTGTCAGCCTCCCACCCACCTCAGCTACTGAAATGTCAGAGAGAGAGAGAAAAGACAGATCAGAATCAAGAGCTCTATTAGCTGAGAAGCTCCAGAAAATATAAATCATTTACGCATTAATCACAGTCACTGGCTAATCAGCGGCAGAGAGGGAGAGTGTGGTGAGAAGTTCCTTTTTAAAATATGGGCAATAAATTTTTGTTCCTTCACAACAGTTTTTGTGTGCCCTTGCAGTACTTTCACCACAGTAACAGAGTTATTTTAACCTGGTCTGGCAACGTCAAAAATGTTGCAAGGAGGTGTAAAAACCTATAAGGGACTAAAACTGTATTATGAGGGAACTGAAAGTATGTGGGCATGGTGACACAGGGGACATTGTTGTCCAACTTGTCCTTTACAAACAGTGGCCGTCTCAGTTTGTAAAAACATCTGAATACTCAATATCGGTCTGCCATACTAGTGACTTTCCTTTGTTTTTGTTTCTCTCTCTCTCTTTATATACATGGTATGTTCAAAATATACATAATGTTAAAAAAATGTTAATTCTTGAGACTCAAACCAACACCCATACTGTCAGCAGATGCTCTGTAGGCAGAGTGATGTCTCCATCTAGTGGCGTCTGAGTCTCATATCCACAGACATCACATTGTATGTGGTTTACTGTCTGTTTCATTTACACCACAGATGAGGTTGAAATATTTTCTACCTTTATGCTTTTTTTTTTGTTAGAGACAAACCTGCAGCACATGTCATTATTACAGTACTATAGCATAACTTTGAACAAATAAATAAATCTCAGAGGACAGAACTCCCTATGCACAGCCAGTATTTTCAGTCAGGTGCTAGTCAGTCGCAGGAACACATGTGAAAATCAAAATTAACCACCGCACACTGAGATGACTTTACTGTGACTTTATTAGGAGCGAACAATGCGTTTCTCTTGTAGCTTCTTCAAGTTCACTTAGCACAAATAAATCTCTCTCTCAGATTATACATTTCTGTCTAGTATGATTTTGTAGTTATTTCCATTCTCTGTATTTCTTTCTGACAAAGCTTCACTTCACTTTAATGAATGAATTTCTCCCTCTTCATCCAGGGTGTCTGGTGGGGAACTGTTTGACCGTATCATAGAGAAAGGCTTCTACACAGAGAAAGACGCCAGTAAGCTAATTCGGCAGATTCTTGATGCTGTCAAATACCTCCACGACATGGGCATCGTGCACCGTGACCTGAAGGTCAGTTTGGGGTTCAGAGATATGACTGAAATTAGCTTTCAAATGTTTGTTTTTTTTTAACTTCAACCATAAATGCTGAAAAAACTGTAACACTGGGTTTCTGTACTGACTCCTTTCTAAACATTCAATTATAGTGTGCTCCTGCTGAAAGTAAACACAATTTGACTTAAGTGTTGTCTTTAAATTCCCTTCTGTAAAAGCATATAATCCTTCTATGGGGAATAGTAATCATATAGTTGTGGTGGTAAAGGTGTGTTTCAATCTGTGTATTCAGGAGATACTTTTCATTCTTTTCTATAATAATATTTTATTTGCATCCCTGGTTTTGGTGTTGTCCCACCTCATCACAGCCAGAGAATCTGCTCTACTACAGCATGGATGAAGACTCCAAGATCATGATCAGTGACTTTGGGTTGTCTAAAATCGAGGGCTCTGGCAGCGTGATGTCAACAGCCTGTGGAACACCTGGATATGTCGGTAAATAAGTCTGATACTGTCCTAAATGAGGAAATCAGGAATTATAATCAAGAATGTTTACATGAAAGGGAACCCTCTGATATGCTTTATTAGCACAGAAATCCACAAAGCAACACAGAAGAAAATGCACCAACCATCTACTCTTGCTTGCAGAGTCACACACTAAATTAACAATCATAGTTTCTTTTGCCTCCAGTGCATCATCAGAAAGGCTCTGACCACTAGTTAACCATAAACTGTGGTTTAATCATTTAATCCAACTGGCATTGTAATGAATGTAAAATCAACAACTTTGTTTTTTACAGTTAGCATGATCTTATATAAAGAACTGAATGACCTTTATTTCCTTTCAGCCCCTGAAGTGCTGGCTCAGAAACCCTATAGTAAAGCAGTGGACTGCTGGTCTATTGGTGTCATATCATATATTCTGTGAGTAAACATGTATTGATCCAGCCCGCACTGAAACAATACTTTAACAGTAGTAGTTTTATCAACTTCCTCTGATGCTCTGTGAGGAAGCATGACATCTGTCTTCTCCTCTGTGTCTCAGGTTGTGTGGTTACCCTCCTTTCTATGATGAGAATGATGCCAAACTGTTTGAACAGATCCTGAAGGCAGAATATGAGTTTGATTCTCCTTACTGGGATGATATCTCTGATTCAGGTACAGTGCATATTTTTCTACAAATAAAATCTTTGCAGTTATACAGTATACACCTTAACCACTGATCTACCGGGATGCCTTGGGCTCAGTTTTAAACTGATGTTGTACAATCATAAATAAACCTTAAGTTAACAAACTTTTCTCTCTTTTTTGTTTTTTTTAATTATAGCTAAAGACTTCATAGTCCACCTGATGGAGAAAGACCACAACATACGTTACACCTGTGACCAGGCCCTGCAGCACCCCTGGTACTAGTCATATCCTGCTCTGTCGTAATGCAGTCACAAACACATGAGCTCATCCTTGATACTCCAACTTTAGTGATGTAACTGTTCTACAGGTTGGGAATGTTGTATAACCCGTGGTGCTTATGAAATCCAGATTGTCACTTTTATGTTTCCTTACTCCTCTGTCTGTCAGGATTGCTGGGGATACTGCCCTGGAAAAAAACATCCATGAGTCTGTCAGTGCACAGATCAAGAAGAATTTTGCAAAAAGCAAGTGGAAGGTAAGGCTTCCAATTTATCTAGAACGCACTTTGATTTTCTTATACGCACAATAGATGCTATATGGTGTATTTCCCTTTTAGTATACATGGAGAGAATACAGTTTAGCTACAATAAAAGTCAGATCTTGGTCTCAACTGCAGGAATCACTCCTTTGCTACTAAAGTTCCAAGTACAACCCACTGCAAGTTGTTTTGACTGTTAGGGATTGCCACAAATCTTCAGGCCAGTTGATGAGGCCAGGCGATGAGGTTTCTTCATATTAAAGAATCACAAGCAAAACAACTGTGGGGAACCACTGCTTCAGGCTTCTGTCCAAGATCCAGTCGGTCAGCTTGTTGGTCAAACTTTCCAATGAATGAGATTCTACTGTCCTTTGTTTTATATTACATCTGTGGCTTTTCCCTCTGCAGCAAGCATTCAACGCCACAGCCGTGGTTCGCCACATGAGGCGTCTTCAGCTGGGCACTAGCCACGAGGGACCAAACCCAACGCTGCCCAGCCCATGCCGAAATCAACTGTTGATGCCAGAGGATCACCCGCAGCACGCAGGTACCAGTTTGGTGGTTTAGTTTGAAGTGTTGTTAGATTCCTTCTAGATTAATTAGTTTATCTCACACACACACTATGAGGACTGTAAATAAGGAACAGAAATACAGTCAGTTTTTACAACTTGTCTGAAACTATTGATAGGCCTATTGGTGGAAGCTTTATAAGAAAAAGCTGCACCACTAACAGTCTGTCTTCTTTGTCTCTCAGAGGCTTGTTGTGAGGGAGGGTGCTCCCAGAACGTCGACGGTGGGGCAGACTCTCTGTCCAACTGCAGCTACCGTTGCCACCCTACCAGCAGGGTGTGATCCCTGCACCTGCTCCACTTACCTGTCTAATTGATCCCAGTGACTTTCCAATTTTAACCCCCTCGGTGGAACCAGAGGCACCATCTCCCCCCTTATCTGGTTAGGAATACAGCGTCATTCCAACCTCTCGCCTGCAGGGGGAGCAAGCCTGTCCAGCCTGAGAAGGAAGAAATAAAATGGCAAGAAAAGGAGGAGGGGGGAGACTTGATGATTATGATGATGATGATGATGATGATGCACCAGAGTTGATCTATTTTACAGACTGGTAGTTTGGGAATAAAGTGAAATGGTGAGAGGATACAAAGGAAGGAGGGGAAGATAACCCTCCAGCGTGTCAGGGGGATTGTTTTTTAGCCGGAGCAGGACAGAGCTTGTTGGACACTGTTTTTATTCATGATTTTTGACTCAGCCTGTGTCTTTGTTTGTTTCATTTGTTATCGTTTTATATATTTTTGTGTTGTCTTTTTAACCTCCTACTGTTAGACTTCGGAGTGTAAATCCAGAAACAATATCTGCATGATCAGGAGAGAAGTTCCCCATGCATGTTTTGTTTATCTTTAAAATATACCCTGTTGCAGTGATGCAGCATCACCTTGTAAACGATGGAGTGGCGTGTAGAAAGTCTGTCAAGGCAGAAAGGCATAGAGAGTTTTAATATTTTGCAGTATTTTAACTGAAGTTGAAATCTTGTAATTTAACTTTTATGCTGCAAAGTGAACACAGATCTGCACTCTCTGTCTTTAAGTTGTGCTTTTAGACAATCAGTGACTCAATAGTTTATGCAATGAAAACTCCATCTATCTACTATGTAGCCTTTTATGTGGTGATAGTGTTTCCATGCAGTGGTAAAGCTTTTTTTAAAAGGAAAAGGCTTCCCCCTTCTCCTTTTTTCAACCCCAAACCTCTTTAACCACTCGAGCACAGGAATATATCTTTGTCTAAGGTGCCTTTAGGATGTACAGTATGATGGGTTTATTTTCAGGGGGAGCTTCTGAAACATTTTGTCTCTTTCTGCGCAGTTCATGCAGCACTCCATTGACTCTTTCTGTAACCACATTTACAGCTTTAAAACGCAGTTTTATGCTTTTTGTCTCAAAGTTAGGTACTGTAATCTCAGAGGGGAGACCTGCAAACATACTGTCATAGTTGTCAAGATGTGTATTTTTTTCATTTAGACTGGTTTAATATTACAATATCAAACAAAAACTAATAAAATACATCAAACGACAATTCAGAAGAAGCACTGATCAGTGTGCTCAGCCTTCCTCGAGACTCAGTGGGACTAAGTAGGTTGTGTGGATGCAAAAAAACTAAATTTGATATGCATCTGTCACCATGCACTGTAATCGTAACTTCATCTTTTTCTTCTTACATTCTTTAACAGGCACATGCAGCCTGTTCAGAAAAATCTAGATTAGAGAATGTAAATATGCATCAGATTGACTCACTTGTCATTTTTACTGTTTCTCTTTTTTTTTAAATTTTATTTGTCATTCATTCAGCTCTCTAACACATAGCAGTGTCGGTTATTTTAAAGAATCCTGTAATGTCAATTGTTTTTGAAATTGCAGTAAAAGTGACGCTGAGATCTTCCATTGACATGAGCTTCATCCACCCTCTGATCACTCAATCCCTGAAACAATCAGTTTCTGTTTAAGACATTCATACTCTCTCTGCTGCAAAAGCATCAACTTTTGGTACTGACGTGATGTTTGCATGACGTGGTTTGACATGTGTGAATCCCATGATTAACAATGAATAGTGTGTACATTACTTGTGATAATGTTACAGTTGCCATGAGACGAATGATGGTTAAGGAGAGAAAACTGGTTTAAAAGCTTCAAAGTTTTTTCCACGCTGATGAGTAATTAAAAAGCATCTTTTTGACAGGTTAGAGCTAGTTCAATGTGCTGCTTGAAAAAGTATTTCTGAGCTTTATTCTGCATTTCTATTGGGTAGGTGTGGTAGTGTATTTGGACAGTAATGTACCTGGTGACTCCAAACTGTAAAGCGTAGTTAAAAGAGTAATTATTTTTCAGGGGTTTTCAGTGTAAATTGTTTTCGTATTTTATGAATTACTTTGACAGAGGAACACCCAAACAGGCACAGGAAGTCTGACGCATGGAAGCAGTCGTCGTTCACCCTCTCATTAATGTTGGCAGACTGACATTATCACAGTTAATCTCCTGTAGTCTGATTTAGCACCTGTACTTTTCCGACTGATGCACTGAAGTACTCAACTTAAGTGGTACCCACAAATTCAAAAAGCAAAAGTTATTTGTAGACAAAAGAGAAAGATACATTTTAAGAGAGTTTATTAGAAAAGAATTTGTTTTACAGTGTCTGCTTTTTAGAGAGCACTGTGTGTGAGGATTGAACAAACTAAAACTAACCAAAAAAAAAAAGACTGGCGTTTTGGGAGCAGGAACCCGAAGATTTTTACATTCCAGTGCAATGAAACAAGCGATGATGAAATACATAACCATGTAGTATCCCATTACCTCACCGCTCAACCAACGTGGTAGGAAAATAACAGGGGAGATATTTGAAGCACAGTCTTGCCCTCAGTGGTGCTTAACTACAGGGTGTTTCAATGAATTATTTCTGCTTTCAAACTGGTCATTAATCACCACAGCTTTTGCATTCAAAATGATCATGTCATTCATGGGTTTTTGTGTGTGAAGGTTATCTCCTTTGGTTGTGGTTCTTTGATCTTTTTCATGAACTGCTTGTAGAGAATGACCAGTGTGCGGTAAGATTTGTACAAATGAGTGTTTGTATCATGAATATGTTGCCTTTTTATGAATGCTTTGTTTCGGGGGGCCTCAGTACTTACTGTGTAAACAGATGCAATGCGTCATGGGTTGTTGCAAAGTGACTACTGCTCAGTGTGAAAGCCAGTGACTTGTGCTTGGAACAGATTTGTAAGTGAAACATACATTAAAATCCCTGTCTATGCATTATTACCGCCTGAGTCTATTTGTAAAAAGAAAAAAAAGACATTTTGTAAACTTATGTTTTATGTCATGCACATATAACAGAAACCTGCAAGAAAAGTAAGAATAAAATACAATAGAAGTGATATTTTTCTCAATGGCGAAATTTGGCAATTGTTGATCTCATGAAATATTTTTGTGGCTTGAGAGGTTTGTCATGAATGTTAATTTCATAGTCTGCTACATGAGGCCTCTTTCTCCAAGGAATGCTGGGTAATTGAGGCTTGTGGTTTGGCTGCTGGAGCACGCCGCTGCGCTGGAAGAGAACAGAGAGGGAGTGGGAGTCTGGTGGTCGACCTCATTCAGGAGACAGTAGACAGAGTAAAAATGATGCGGTCAAACCAGGAACAAGGGACTGATTCAAAATAATAGGGGAGAAATTGCATGGATCACAAGGAAGTGAGTGCTGAAAGATGCAGTCGATGTTTAGATGTGGAGGAGTGGAAAAAATGATACAAGGCCAAAGGTGAAACTTGGCCCCATACTGAACAGTACAACTAAATCAAGGATGGTATCAGAGGACACTGTACCTACCTTTTTAAAGCTGACTACACACATTCTCATGCCCGGTTTCAATTTCTCTACAACACAAAAGCAAAAGCACACTGATGATGAACACTGTCCTCCACCCAGCGTGACTCAGAAGTACATGTTTGCATGGAATGTGAAATAGAGACTTGATACAGAAACGAGGCAAAAGTAAACAACATTGACTCAACTTCATATTTTGCAAGTTGATCTATCTGACTGGTGTCAGTAATTAAAATCTTTGATGAACATTGCAAGCAGATTGCTGATTTGGAAGTCTGCAAAGAATTAGGCACACAATCACTTGCACACCTGCTGTGAATGCTGGATGCAAACCGTTTGCATGCTATGAGTGTTTGAAAAGATGAATAGAAATTTGAGTGGGGTTTACATATTTTCTTACACATTTAACATCTATATTATTGGCAGAGATGGTATGATACTAAGAGTATTTATTACAGATTATTCAGAAAATTAATGTCTTCCCAACAAAATTTGATGGTAATCTGATAGAGGATCACTACTAGATATGTCAGTCTAGAACAAAAACTGATGGACCGCTCCTCTACTGCTTCACAGATCCCCAAGTCTTTGTCACTCTCATCCAAGGTGACCTACTGTATCTGGCTTAGTTACTCCAATAAGTATGAAGATATTTGATAAGATAGCATAGCTCATTGCAAATGACAGACAGATTGCAGTGTGTCTATAATAGCATCTCTTGGGGGGAAGTACTTCTTAAATCAAAAATCTCTTTCTAAAACCTCATTATTCAAGGTTAGCTGTTTCTCCTTATGTCATAGTGTTGAGTTAAGGTTTGAAATAAAATTATGTGTTGTGTGCGCAGTGAAAGAGCAAGCACACACACACACACACACACACTGCCCTCACGTCTGTCAGCAGGAATCTATTGTGCTTCTATCTGTCAGTGCTCTCAGGAGGTTTATGTGCCCATTATGTCTGTGTTTGTCCTTCGACATGTGTGATGTCGTAGGTATGGAGAGTTATCACATGTTGTAAGAGTTTTTCACTCTTTTTCCACTCACTTTCAGTTAAAATGACTTATAACTGTGGTATTTAATACTAACTAGTACCAAATTTGGTTAAGGAAAACAGAATTAACTTCAAGCAAAGATGTGCGCAGTACTTTATACTATAATGGCTACATGGTTTACATGGCCTCTTTTTTTTATAAAGCACCAAAATTGAATCAGTTCTTCTTTGGCACATGGCTGAACTGAACAGCAAATTTCACCAGAATATAAGTAGAAACAGATAAACAAAAATGTTGATAATGTCATAATATGTGGGCGACAAGCAAAACTTACACAAGACATGAGTGTTAAAAAAAAAAAAGAGTTAAAAAAGTTGACTTATTGTAGAAGCTTGAAATAACTTGCTAATTGATCCAGTTGAGATTTTTTATCATCAAGACTTTCACACACACACACACACACACATAGAGACACACATCAGGCCAAGATATACGAGCAACATGGAGACCAGTGCCATGACAAACATACAAGCTGTGTGGACAGATTTATGGTGGCTTTGTGGAAAAAAGTACCAAATAAACACACACACACCCTCATGTTTCCCTCTTCAGCTAATCACTGAGATCTTTCCCTTGTATCTCAGTTGTATGTTTGTTTTGGATGCAGCGTCAGATACCTCAGAGCATCTTGGTCAAATGTTTTCTTTGGACCAAAACACGGAAAAACAGACAAACATCATTAATGTTAAAAGGATTTTCCACTTCCATTTCTCCTTGTCTTGTGGCCTCACTTTGTTTCAGGAGTAAAACCAGGTTGTTTGAGCTTAAACAAGTCAAAGTCCCCGAGGTGCTGGAGGCTAAACTATACAGTGAGATCACCCTCCTCCTTTTGCCCTGGAGATGAGTGACGTGCAGTTTATGAACAATTCTATCACTGTGAATGAGTCATTGTAGCATATTTGAGTGGGAGAGACTGTGTGAAAGTGTTTTGCTGCAAAAATTCAAAGGCTACTCCTTAAACCTGAATCTGAACCAGCTTTTCTTTTAAATCCAAAAAGATGTTCAGAGATTTCTCTCTGAAAAACATCTGAATTCTGAGCCTTCTTGGAGCATCAACACAGAGTCCCTGAAGCCAAAACGCCGAAGTTTATGAAAGGTTGCAGACCATCAGAGTCCTGCATGACTGTGCAAACCACAGTTGGTAATAATAAACAGGATGGAGAGAGTAAAAAAAAAAAGAGAGAGAGAGAGCACTGGCAGTATAAGGACAGCCGCTCATTTTCCACTTTTGGGAAAATTCAGCCTGCAATTAGGGTCAAACTTTGCCAGAAACTTGACATCCATGTTACTTGCATTAGTAATAGATCTGATACTTGCCTGCGCTGGGAGTTTACCCCGACAACCAACCTCCAACCGCTGCAGATGAAAAGGAAACACACTGCCAGGAAGAAAACATGAAAAGACCAGGATAGATGGAGAGGAAAATTATCAAAGTGCGGTGTTTTTTCCATACCTTTGCACATCCAGAATGGGATTTGACTGATTTCGCGGGAACAATGGATCAAAGCGGACATCAGAGAGGACACAGAGTGGAATTCTGGGTCGTCTGAGGTCACATCGAGGGTCAATGTCGTCAAGTATGCTGACAGTGAAATGTGTGAAATGTGTGTGTCCATGCGAACGACTTCCTATAACCCAGTTTCATTCATTCATTCATTCATTCATTCACCCTGATCAGGTCACCAGGTCCAACACAGATATTACTTTCTGTTTCTTGTCACAGTTTTTACTAATTGAAAGGTTGAAATTGCACCTTCTTAATGTGTTGGTCTCTAAACCTGTTTTCAAACTGGGATGCCTGCAGAAATAAGAACATTTTTGTTTTGTTCCTCCCAGATATCAGTCCCCATTAAACTGGGTTGCCAATTATTTATCTAGCAATTTAGCTATAAATTAATTTATTTTAAGTTGTTCTTTCAGTCTTTTTCACAGCCTTTTCTCATCACCTCATATGTCTGTGTGGTAGTAAGAAGTGGACACTCGTCTTCAACAGACCTCAGGTTTGTCTTCATTTTAATGGAGAAAACATTCAAGTAAAATACAAGACACCAAAATAAACAAATTTGGCAAAATATGTACCCTTATCTGGCATTTGGTTTTTCCATACACAAATGTCAAAATGCTGTGATATAGTGGAAGTCCCGTTTACCAAAATGTGAATACACATATCCTGTATTTACATACATGTACACATTGTGCTTTTGCAAATTGCAGGGATGAGCTTCTACAAATCTTTGCTCAGGGAATTTATGCATATTATTATATAACATATAATAATATGCTCATTCTTATTATACAGGATATGTTTGTACTAAGGTGCAAATGGTGAATTTGACACTCTCCTGTGCTGTTGATTAAGAGAGCTGCAAATGAAATCAATATAGCAAAAATAACCTGTGGAGTATGGAATGGTTTGAACCTTTATGTTAATTAAAAAGTTTCTGTTCTTAATAGCAATATACATTTTATTCGATGAATCCAGTTCTTAACTTTATAAATAACTAGTGCAGTGCCCTTTCAAAATCCTGTTCGGAACGGGCCGACTGATTATTATTTCTCGAGAACCGCATATGTATGTATCAAATGACAAACATATCATTTAAAATGATAATAAATTAATAAACTAAATGGTTTAAATCCAGACAGAAACTTCACCAGTGAGATTAAACTGAACTGAAGAAGAAGTTTACAGCCTTCCATTGATTGACTCTGCTGCCAATCAATTGTGTCTGCACTCCTATTGACTAGTTTTACTGTCTCCATCCATGTTTTTTTCTCCTGTGTGCGCTCGATCTTCTCTCTTGGACAGTTTAACTGAGTGGGGCATGTGCCTTTGTCCCGCTCAGCTAGTCAGAGCCCACAAGCCCTGCCCTGCCCCGCTGTGATGTGACGATGTTTATGTCAAACAGCCTCCGCTGTACTCAGACACGGAACTGAGTGGCTCGCTGTTTGCTTGTTTATTCAAAGTTAATGAAACATGTGGCGTGTTGAAATGACTTCACACTCGACCCTGCACTTTCTTGGGTCCTCAGCAGTACACCCGCTGAGTGTGAAGTTGAGTCAGAGTGCAGAAGCCCCGCTCTGCTGTTATGTGTCAGTGTTTATATCAAACAGCCCCTACTCGACTCAGACACGGAGTTGAGCGGCTTGCTGTTCACTTGTTTATTCAAAGTGTTCAATTGTTAATATTAAACGTGTCACATATCCAAATTGCACCAAATTCGACACTGCATGTCCTTGAGTCCGCAGCAGTACACCCGGCAAGTGGGAAGTCGATTGGGTGAACGGTTCTAGAGATATGCAAAGGACACACATACAGACAGACAGACAGAGAATCCTTGCTTTTTAGTTAGATGAACTGCAGCGCCCATTCAAAACATGTCTGAGACATCCATCACTAAGTCTTGAATGTACATACATGTACGTTTTGTTCACAGTACACAGTTCAATAGTAGAGCTCAAGTCTCTTAAGCTTTTTCCAAGTCATTATCACTACGGATGTAATCCCACCTCCAACCACAATGTGGATTGAAATGGCAGAGTGGTGCTGTCCGAATTTCCTCTTGTTGACTCCACATGAAGAAGAAGAAGCAGAGGCAACCTTGTTTATGAGGTATTTTATATATTTCTGAACTTGTCTGAGACATCCTGCACTAAGTCATGAATGTACATGCCAAGTTTCATTCACAGTACACAGTTCAATAGTAAAGCTTAAGTCTCTTAAACTTTTTCAAGTCATTATCACTACAGATGTAATCCCACCTCTGACCAGAATGTGGATTGCAATGGCAGAGTGTCCATATTTCCGCATGTTGACTCCATGGGCAGAAGAAGCAAATCAACTTCATTTAGGAGGTATTTTTATATATTTTTCGAGAACCACCCACCCAAACAACTTCACACTCAACACTACACTTCCTTTAGTCCCTAGCAATACATCTGCCAGGTATGAAGTAGATCAGATGAAGACAGAGATTCTTTGCTTTATATAGAGAGAATATAGAGAGAAGAGGCCATACGGTGGTATGAAAAAGTTTAGGCACTCCTGACAGTTTCCATTGTTTTCATTTATAAATCATTGGGTGTTTGGATCAGCAATTTCATTTTGCTCAATCAAATAACTGATGGACACAGCATTATTTCAGTAGTGAAATGAGGTTTATTGGATTAACAGAAAATGTGCAAAATGCATCAAAACAAAATTAGACAGGTGCATAAATTTGGGCACTCCAACAGAAAAATCACATCAATATTTAGTCGAGCCTCCTTTTGCAAAAATAACAGCCTCTAGATGCTTCATATAGCCTCTAATGAGTGTCTGGATTCTGGATGAAGGTATTTTGGACCATTCCTCCTTACAAAACATCTACAGTTCACTTAGGTTTGATGATTGCCGAGCATGGACAGCGCGCCTCAAATCATCCCACAGATTTTCAATGATATTCAGGTCTGGTGACTGGGATGGCCATTCCAAAACATTGTACTTGTTCCTCTGCATGAATTCCTGAGTAGATTTTGAGCAGTGTTTTGGGTCATTGTCCTGTTGAAATATCCAGCTCTGGCGTAACTTCAACTTTGTGACTGACTCTTTAACATTATTCTCAAGAATCTGCTGATATTGAGTGGAATCCATGCGACCCTCAACTTTAACAAGATTCCCAGTACCGGCACTGGCCACACAGCCCCACAGCATGATGGAACCTCCACCAAATTTTACTGTGGGTAGCAAGTGTTTTTCTTGGAATGCTGTGTTCTTTCGCCGCCATGCATAACGCCCCTTGTTATGACCAAATAACTCAATCTTTGTTTCATCAGTCCACAGGACCTTATTCCAAAATGAAGCGGGCTTGTCCAAATGTGCTTTTGCATACCTCAAGCGACTCTGTTTGTGGCGTGTGTGCAGAAAAGGCTTCTTCTTTCATCTACAGCAAGATGATGTTGTAGGTCTTTGGAGGTGGTCTGTGGGTTGTCTTTGACCATTCTCACCATCCTTTGCCTTTGTCTCTCTGATATTTTTCTTGGCCTGCCACTTCTGGCGTTAAGAAGAACCGTGCCTGTGGTCTTCCATTTCCTCACTATGTTCCTCACAGTGGAAACTGACAACTGAAATCTCTGAGATAGCTTTTTGTAGCCTTCCCCTAAACCATAATGTTGAACCATCTTTGTTTTCAGGTAATTTGAGAGTTGTTTTGAGGCCCCAATGTTACCACTCTTCAGAGGAGAGTCAAAGAGAAGAACAACTTGCAATTGGCCACCTTAAATACCTTTTCTCATGATTTGATCCTGGCTATGAAGTTCAAGGCTTAATGATCTCACCAAACCAATTTTGTGTTCCAATTAATCAGTTCAAAGTAGTTACAGGTGTTCAAATCAACACAATGACTAGGGTGCCCAAATTTTTGCACAGCCTATTTTTCACGTCTGATTTAATTTCATACAACTTAATATTGCTACACTAAAAATCTTTGTCTGGAAAATACCCCAGTACTCAGCTTTTATTAGAAAATGAATGGCATGCCAATGTGATCATTTTCTGTGAAGACAGAGTAAATTATTATGCAGCCTCAGAGGGGTGCCTAAACTTTTTCATACCACTGTATGCTGCTAAAACATAATCACTGGGGCTTTTCTGTGTGGAATTTGCATGTCCTCTTTTTGCCTACTTGGGTTTCTTATGGTTTCCTCCCACAGCCCAAATATATGCAGGTTAGTTTAACTGGCAACTTTAGATTGATGTCTATATATGTGTTAATCATGTAATAAACTGGCAACTTGTCCAGGGTGCCAGCCTCTCGCCCCCTGTTAGCTGGGATATGCTGAAGCCCCTGAAACCCTGCAAAAGATAAGCAGGTGTAATGGATGGATAGATAATAACCTATGATAATAACTTGATTTGGATTAACATTATAACTGGGAAAATCCAGTCAAGGTAGGATCTGTAGCGATACTGCCAACAGGTAGGTGATGTGCTGTGTGCTGCTTTTTATAACCTGGTTGTTTCTTCTTCATCTGAAAATATGCTCACCTGTTTAACCATGATCTGAAATCAGTGCATCAGTCCCGTCAGTATTGAATATTTGTGACACATTTTGTATCTCTGATATCAAACCTTAAAGTTCTCGTTCTGGTTAAAAAAGAGATCAGGCTGTGACATAACACTGATGAATTTACAGCTGTGTGTCTGGAGTTTTTTGTTGATACATTTTTGAACAGAAACCAATACAGCAAGCAGCAAAATTACTTAAATACATACAGCTTTATATTTGCCAGATACTCTGCATTTTTTTACTCTCCATAAGAGATTGAGGAGTACTGAAGGATTCTAAGACTGTTCATCATGAGCTTTCATCACTAAACTGCAGCACCACAACTGGCACACAGACATAATTTTTCCATCCAATGCTTAGCCTTCTTTGGTCTCCCAGTCTGCCCCACCTTCCAACCTCATTACCATGATGGCTCAGCCAATGATACCTCAGGACTCCATCAGAGCTGAAGCTCTGACCCCTGATGGAATCCGCCTTATCCAAGCCACAGCTACTCACAAGTCTAACCTGAGATGCACGCAACACCTCAGTATTTATCGAAATAGTGACATCCATCTACACAAGTGGGTTACTGGTGAATTTACAAAAGAACAACAGTCAGCCCACAGCAGGATACTCCTCTCTCAAAACTATGCAAATACTTCACGTGCAGTCCAGAATCAAACACAGAAAAACCTCAACTCCCGAACAATCACTCAGAAAACGCTGTAAACATCCGAGGTGGAAATTATGGCAACATAAAACTCACTTCCCCAAGTGGAACCATTACATATAAAAACAGCTTGGCAGCGCTAACAACAAACACATGAAGTCAAATTCCTCCTGCATGTCTTGTGGATTTCGTCTGCAACCCAGACAAAGAAAATAATAATTACAAATGAGGGATGGAGAAAGAAACAAATGGGGAGGAAGGGAAGAAAAGGATGATGGAGTGAAAAGAAGTGTTTGTTAGCGAAGGTAAACTTTAAATGGGAAAAATTAAAGGAAGGAAAATGTGACTTTTACAATTTTAACCCACAAGGAGACAACCAAATGCATACACACTTGTTAGCACTACTGAGGGAATTTCCAGCCTGAAATCAGGTTTGTGTTAAGATCTTCAGTCAGTAACTGTGAACATGACAAATTATTTCCCAAAGTGTGAAAAAAAGATGTCAGTGAAATCCAAATTCTCAAGTTTGAACCATGGTCTTTTTGCATGCCATAACTGTGCCAAGTAATCTAATCTGGTGTTGCAGTCATTATTATAGCCTTAAAGTAAAATACTGAGCTAATTCTTTTTGGCTTTGTGCTGCATTTCTCTCTCTGGGGTCTCAAGATTCAGCTTAGAGTACAAGGCTGAGGCTAAAAGCATGGTATTGTGATTTTAGTTTGACTGGAACAGCAGAGGTCTTCGAGGGCAAACACACACATCAGTCATCTTTATTGAAACAGACGTGGACAGGCAACAATGAAAAATCACCTCCACCTCACCAGACTACAGCTGGTCAAGTGTAAAAAGATGATGAGGCGATGTTTAGGTTAAAATCGAGGCCATGTTCGTGGAGGTGCTGGCCAATGTGTTTTTGAGGCAGAAGATGGAATGAGAGAGCTGTGAGGAAAGTGTGAATGTCTGTGAGGAAAGCAGACGACGAGAAAAGGTATTGCTGGCATACATTGGGATACAACATATTATTTTAATTTAAATTTGGAATGCAGATTCTGCTGGTAATAAAGACATGTAGGAAAAACACACTGCTATGCCAGAGACTGTCACTGGGTGCATTTCTTCCTTTTTAGACATGCTAGCAGCAAGACTTCAGGGATGGCAGTGTTGGGGTGTTGGTCGGTGGGTTGGACCACCACTTGGACATTCATACTTTCCAGATGACGTATCCTAATGACTTTTGTGATTCCTTTGACTTTTTCCTCTAGTGTCATCAAGAGGTTGATAACTGTTGTTTTGAGTAAAATGTCTCAAGAATTGATGGATTGCCATGAAATTTGGTACAAACAGTATGTTCATGTTTCTCTCAGAATTAATTAACTTTGGTAATCCCTTAATAAACACAAAATATTGAACGATTCAAAATTTTTATTTGTCTAATATTTTGTTTTTTGGCCAAATACCTGCAAAACTAATGACATTCTCTTCAGTCTCTGTGCTCTGTGTTATAATGCTAATTAGTAAAAGTACATCACACTCAACCAAAAACAAAAGGCGGGACTGGGGTGCATGCAACCACCAAAGTTCAAAGTCAAAATTCACAGCAGTAAATTGAGCTAAATGCTAATGTCAGCATGCTAGCATGCTTGCAGAGACAAGGCTAAAATTGTGTCTAGCAAGTATAATGTTTACCATGTTCAACTTAGTTTCGCGTGTTGGCATGCTAACAACTTTGACGAAGAAAACAAAATAAAATAAACATCTAATTGATGGCATGCTAACAGGCAAAACTAAAGCTGTGTCTCAAATCACATACTTCCATTAGTACACTTCCATGTTGTACACTGTGTACACTATGTACTTACGTTTGCGTACGTTTACTTTGCGTAGTGCGCAAATTTCAACATGATAGTATAGTCCTAAATCGAACATGGCCGTTGTACACTTACTGGAAATAATTGCAAATTAGCATTAGCTAGTGTTAGCATTCACATTATCATTCGCACTACTAAATCATTACAGACTGCAAAATTAACCCAACAAACATACTGATGGCTTATATCCAACAATAGTATAGTGGTGCTTAGTGCTAAAAAACACATGTATAACTTACATTTGTTTAATGCATTTGTTTCACCGTAGTTACAATGTCCTCAGCTGCCATTTCCAGTTTGAAAAGTGGTCCCTCCCATTCCACTACATAGACAAGATGTTGACCATTGAGGGCGAGAAGTGTCCATAGTTCCACACTCAACTTTTTGACTGTTTTGAGTGCACCATCCATGTTCTCATAGTGCACTGCAATTTTCCATACTTCTCTGTGTGAACCGTTTATGTGCTCAAAATGTTTCGTGTAAGTACAGAAGTATGCAATTTGAGACACAGCATAAGATGGTGAACATGATAAACAATATACCTGCTTAACATCTGCATGTTAGCATTGTCACTGCAAGCATGCTGACATTAGCATTTAACTCAAAGCATCACTGTGAATTAGGACACAGCCTCACAAGGCCGATATGGCTGTCGACTTTTAGTCTAGTTTTAATGTAATAGAGGCGACTAATTCAAAACACCAAGAGCTGGGCTTCTCTTCCTAAAAGGAAACACCGGTTCTCCAAGTGCAGACCCAAGTAATTACCAACAGAAACTAAGGAGCCAATGGCAGGTTAGGCGTCTCAAAGTTAGAAATCTCTCTGGTGGATTTCTTCATACATGGGGAGCGATTACTGAATGAAAGAATAAGTGCAGCTGCTTGAGAAAGTATGAACAAAAAAAAAAGGAAAATGAGACACTATATTAACCAATTAGATATTCTGGGATAATCAATACAAAAAAAGCACCAGAGCAGCCAGAGAAAGTAACTGCATTTGAAAACATAAAACAAGGCAAGATAAATAAACCATATCCACAGATATCCCGGTCCTCAGGAAGGGACCACCACTGTGCAGTCGTATTGCCTGACATCTGTTTTGCAGCTTGGCAGTGCACGGTGGTTTATGTTGAGAAAGCAGTGTGTGTATATCATCTTTGGCCCAGGTCCATGGGATTTTGACAGTTGGCTGCAGGCAAGGTTGTCTGATGCAAAGGTTTCACGGGGAGAAGAAAGAGCCAACAAGGAGACAAGACGAGGAGTTCTGTGCAAGACTTTATCTCTTCACTTGAGAGGTCAAGCGATTTGCGAGAAGACAGCTTGTAAATGTCCCCTTTATACAATATCCTGCTTTACTACATCTGCAAGAAAGTCCCTGACATAAAGCATGTTTGAAATGTTTCCATCTTTTGTTTCTCCTCTTGCCATGCAAACCCGGCCTCTTATTGCCTTGGTTTTATGCGAAAGCGCCATATGGAAGAAATTTGGTTCAGCTCTCCTGGAAATTTTGTTGAAAATTTGAAATGGTCCTGTGGTCTTTCTGAAAGTGCACTGAAGCTAAACTGGACAAAAGCTTAAGAGGAAAAGGTCAAAATAGGGCCAATTTATTTTTAAGATTTATGTTGCTTTTGAATTTGCACCAGTTCTTTGAAAACCTTTGATTTATTAGCACATAATCACACCAAACATACTGTGCATGCCAGAAAGCATTTATCATTTGTGAGTTGGACACTTGTTAAGCAGGAAACATTACAATTGAGGGTTGAAACTTAAATTCATTACCCTGCTTTCTAAGTAGTTGCTTTGTTCTGCTGTTTGGCTAGACACATTTATTTTAATACATTGATTTGCAGATGAAAGGAGCTTTAGAACATTAAATAGTGTTAGACTGTTGAGTGATCAGGAAACTGGCTCAAAATCTTACATGAAACCAGTTTCTGTATCTGATTTGGCAAATCAGAAAAACATAGTGAGGCAAAATGATACAAGCATAAAACAGAAGTCTAATTCAAATCCCTTTTTTCAATGTTTTGGTCCTGCAACACACTGACTCCCCCGCCCCCCCTTTCCCACTAGTTCATGTGGTGCTGCATAGGAAGCTGTTTTTACAATTCTGCACAATATTGATTTGTTGTTTGATTTATAAACTAAAAACTTCCTGCATTTAGATGTTATCATAACTGTGTATCAGAGACTAATCTTGGCAATAATCATTTTTTAATCTTTAAATGTTTTATTTCTTTCAAAATCCTCAGAATAACTTAACATGTGTATGTGTTATGCAGATGAAATCAACTAAAAACAACCATATAGGAAGTTATGTAAAAGTTTATTTATTTAAAAAAAAATGTCAGTAACTGTTATACAAATGATTATGCTATTGGCAAAGCAAACCAGATGTTTATTGTTTAGAGAAAGAAAAATAATAATGACAGCAAATACAGAAAGTATAATAAATGCAAACTTGAAATTCTGACACAGAAAAAGCCAATCCTGTACCACGCCAGACTCACTGGCTGGTCTTAATGGATGCTCAGCACCCTGTTTTCAAATACAAAAACTACACTTTCATTCATTACAATTTGTATGAATGGACTTGCAAAAAGGAGGACTCTTGGGGTAAAGTTCCCTGAATTTAACAATTTTGGGATAGTTTTAAGGATATAAATAGATCTAACAAGAAAATAAAAAGTAATGCTAGAGAAGAAAGATGTGACATCATGTCACTTCAGCACAGGAGCTCCTCTGCAATGAAACACTTACTGTATATACATAGTCAGAGCATTACTGTATGTCCCTCCATTCACACCACACATGGTATTTTTATACTCACAACGGCCTTGCACGTCCAGCATACAGTCTTTCAGCATCCCAATTTAACCCATGGCTTATTTTTCTAAAAGATTTAAACTAATGAAGTGATTGATTTCACATCTTGCAATTAATAAATGGTTATTTGTGTTCCCTTAACTTTTAAACCCCAGCTTGATTATGATTGAACATCAACAGAGTAGAAGTCAGCTGTCAGTGTAAATGATATATACGGAAGATGAGACATGTTCACATCAGATTGTCCAACTGTGGACTCTCAAAACACAAAGGTTGATTTGATTTTGGCAATAATGTTTCTGAAATAAGAAACAAAACCAATTCTAATATTTATACAATGCATGATGTGTCCAGCACATAAAATTAAATTGCTTTAACATTGTCTACATGTTGTTCAAAACAATGCATCTGCCAGCTATAACCTCTTGTTCATTATTCACTGATGGTATATGGTTTGAAAATTGTTTGTGATGCCACTGAATTAACAGACAAAGGTGAGAGTTGGGGGGTTTTGATCATATTGGACTAATGGGCTGAAATAAGAATTAAAGGTGCATTGTGTAGAATTTAGGGGCATCTAGTAAACAGACTTGGCAAAAATGGAATATAATATTCATTATTATGTTTTAATTAGTGTATAATCACCTGACAATAAGAATCATTGTGTTTTCGTTACCTTAGAATGAGCCCTTTATATCTACATAGGGAGCAGGTCCTTCTCCATGGAGCCGGCCATGTTGCACCAGCATGTTTCTACAATAGCCCAGAACGGACAAACCAAAAACTGGCTCTAGAGAGGGCCTTTCATGTTTTTCGCGAGTTTTGCAGCCACCATAGGTTCTCCTGCATGCTTGGAAATGGAAGGTGAGGGGGAAGAGTACTCAGTTTGTTACAATCTGCAACCTCACCACTAGATGCCACTAAATCCTACACACTGCACCTTTAAGGAGATTTAGATGAAGATCACTTTACTCCTGTGAAACTATATACGTCCCTTATCTCACAGGCTGCTAATCCTTCACTTTAGTTCATCTGGGGACACAATATAGGTCAAATGAAAGCCCCTCTCTCCACACACACACACACACACACACACACATTCAGTTCTTGGAAGTATATGGATAAGGATGTAAATAGGAATGAATGGTTTCTTTGTAGTCAACAGTCTAAATGGCACAGTTCAATTTTACCAGAAATAAAACTACAATGTTGGTTGGTCCAATAAAACCAATGTGTTGTTTTTTTTTAAATTTCTCTGCAGAACAAATTTCCATGCAGAGCTAATGCCTCGTCATAAAGTGCAACCGCAGTATGTTCCTTTTGAAAAAAGCATATTAATTAAGTTGAAGACATGGATAATGTCATGAAATACCAATCTGCTGTTAATTATTGCCACAGTTGCTGTCACTTCCCCCAGCTTTTCACACAATACACTTTCATTTTGCTCTGTCTCTGACACTTCATTGGGAGCCAAGGTTGGTTTGCATAGTTTACAGTTGGAAAAAACTAGTTTTTTAGCTTCTTGGAGAGGACCTTTTTGAGTGGAGGGCCCTTCTGGTCCTGGGTAGTGTCCTGATCCGGATGGGTTTGGGGGGTCTTTGACTCATAGAGCTGTTTGAGGCTGAGGGTCTGTTGCTCCTTCATTGTCTCTCGTTGGGCCTGGCGCAACAGACGTTTCATGGTCTTCACCTTTTCCCGCAGGTGGCCGTTGGCTTTCTCCAAGGAGCGCACCTTCTGGGAGAGAGTCCTCACCCTTTCCTCCTCCTCAAAGAGAGCCTTCTGCACCGTAGAGCACAACAACTGTGACGAGAAAAAGGAGTTCAGGTAAAAATGGTAAGATATAAGTTTGTTTATTACAATTTTTACAGTAAATACTTTTGAAATGTCTGGAAGAGCATGACGAGCATTTGATTAAGTGGATTTAAGGAAAACGTGATAAACTGTCAAACATTCATGTGTCAAACGCTGATCAGCTACTTTCAGGTTACTTACAACTCCCTTCTCAAAGAAGGCCAGTATAAATCATCAAGATTCCCCACAGAATTTCATCCTCCACTGCCTTTTGAGTGAAATCACATTTGGAGACGTATGCCATCACGGCTTGTATTTAATGCTGGTGTCAGATTTAATGTATTTTTGTAACATTTATGATGTAGCACCTGACAGATCTGCTGTTTTTGATCAGTCAGTGGAACTTGAATTTCCTCTGGATAAATCAAATAAGAGAACACATTTGGCTTGCTCTTTAGGCTGACAACCAGTGCCAACAGCTCGTAAGTCTTTCAGCATATTGTATGAGTAAGTCAAATAAAACTGATTCTTTTTTTTTTTTGGCAGCTTGTTGCCTAAAAAGAGAGAGAAAGGGAAGGGGGGAAAAGGCAAGAAAGCAATCAAATATTTTTGAGATGGCACCTGTCTTGCCATGGGACATTTGGAAATGTGTCAAAAAAAGTTACCATGTTATGTCCTGCTCTTTTTAGTCAAAGACAACACACACTGTACTCCAGGTAGGGATAAGATAAATCTGAGGTAATGAAAATGGTTACACAACATGCACCCTCTGTTATAGCGCTGTGAGATGAAACCCAACATGCCTGCGAACCTGCGAAAGACGATCCAAAGGCCCGGACCTTTTCCTAGGTGAAAAAATTAGCTCCAGATGCCTGTGACTGCATGCCTGTCTGCCTGAGTGTGGATTTCCTCTGCAGATCCTAATGCGTCCACATGGGCCAGCGTGAAACACTGATGTAAATTCCCTGCCATCAGATAACAACCGCTGAGGGTTTTGAGGAAATGTTAAAAATGTGCTGCCGGCTGCTGGACCACATCACTGGTTAGTACATTACTCCCTGTAATATTAGCTGTGAATTTTTTTCCCATGTGCTCTTACCTATTCCCTAATGGGATCTGAAGGGGCATGAAACTTTATAATGCAAAGGCTGAAGTTTAGGAGCAAGACAATCAAGTTATGTGAAGCAGAGGGTGTAAAATGGCATCCCTACTACGTGCACCCAGATATGACAAAATATACATAAACACAAACATAAGACACCTACAGTTGGTTCATATTTCCATGTCTACAGTGTTGTTCCAGGTTCAACTGCAGTGTGGACGAATACTTAGGTAATTGCCCTTGAAAAAGTCTGGAGCCAAGAATGAGATGCAATCACTCGCCTTTCTAAGACATACAATATAAACACTCCATTTTTAAGCTTTTGTGCAATATTGATGTCACCTGGACATCCAAACTAGAAAGCAGAAAGAGTACAGTTATATAATACCCATGCAATGTGAAGTCATTGGTAATAATAAGCACTTTCTTGTAGCACATGTCGGAGATAAAGCTTGATAATGAAGTAAAAGAGTATGTAACGTAAGCTGATTCTTCTTTTATCTCCCTGTTTACACTGGGAGCTAAAATTATAATAATAACTGACAGAGTCACAAACAGAGTAAAATAATAGACGATAAACAGGATACCGGCTAATTTGAAGCAGTTATAGGCAGGTAAAAAATGATAATTGAGAATGCTCTCAAAGTTACAAAGGCGTATAAAAGCTTTGATTCTAAGCATAATTGCAGATTATTTCATGAGACTGCCATAATAACAGGAAAAGCAATCATTTCTAAATCAATTCTGGTGCATTGTAGTTAAGTACGGATCAGAGTTCAAGAGCAGTAAAGATGAGATAGAAGATTTTTCAACAAGGACTTTGTAGAGAAATATATACAGTCAGTGAAGGCAAAGCGTCCATATCATATAAAATGCAGTTGTGTATATTGAAATTACTCCCAGTCCTGAACGACTCAGAGGAAAGCTGGTTCTGTTCAGTGCAAAAAACATCAGTCACAGTTTATCAGCAAGGTGCTCTATATGATACTATATTTAAAGATCAAGCTGTATGAGCCTGCATTGTATTTAATTTGCATTAAGGTCTAGAAGATTGTTAAAGGGGCAGCTTTTTCAAGTCTGAGAAAATCACTCAGGTGACATCACATCAGTAATCTTGGCTTGGCCTTGGAGACTGCACATTTTTAACAGAAGGTCTGCATAAACTGGGGTCATGGATTTTGAACAATATGGGTGTTAACCTGACATGGAGGGTCAAACAAAAGATAGTACTAAGTTGTTTTTTCAGGACATCTCAGCCTCTGCTATGATTCAGTCCACTCTTTTTTAAATCTGTCTGTTGCAAGTCCTCCAACTATATGAAAGTGAAACACTAAATGGCTGGAGCGTCTTGCAGTGCATTGAAGGAGAGTTGTAATTACTGACTGGACAGAGGGAGATATTTAATATACTGTAAAATTGGGTGGAAAGGAATTTGACAATCACACACAGAAGAGACAAAATAATCTTTATATAAATGGTGAACAGGGCAGGGCCTAAAATGGATCCTTGTGGCACACCATTAGTAACCAGCAGGGATTTATCAACCAAGATGTAATCTATACTCCAATTCCACAAAGAAAAAGCTTTATATTTTGTTCAAGACTGAAGTATCATGTACCATCTCAGGAGGACACATGTTTGAAACCTTTGTGAGGAAGCAAAACTTAGTTAGACCATATTAACCAAAGCTGTAATCTTTTTAACATGTGAGCAGGAATTAGTTTTGTGTCCAACCATCAGACCAGGACAGTGTTACTGACCCTTCAAAGCTAATATTTCTGCATGAGTGTTGGGAACATAAAACTGTGGGAAAACTCTGCTTGTTGAAAAAATGTTTTCATTGCTGATAAAGTTTGGCGATAAATTTTATGATGAATACATGCTTTTTTTGATTTCCTGACAAAAAACACTTGATTATGTGATGTGTATGACATGACCTGATCTAATGTGAGTTTAGGTCAGCTGTCAACAATGGTTGCTCAGGACCAGAAAAAAACAAAGTCTGTTTTTAGTTTGCTAGGAGGAAATCTAATCATGAGAATGATGTAAGAAAGCAGCACTGATATCTAATGTTGCTCTGTAATTATAATCACAGGCCTGACCCAAAAGTTTGCTGTTAATGGAAATACAAACCATGTTTTTGCTTTCATGAGTAGTCAGAAAATGATTGGAAACAGACAGAAGAAGACTGACCTAAATCAGAGGGATTATGCCAATGGTTTATATTCATTAAGGGGGATAAAGCACTGGTGGGTGACTGGAAACCATTTACACGCTGACACATGGGCCTTGAGACGAACTGCTGGAAACTCACATAGTCAAGAAGCACCAGGTGTTACAGTAGTGTTTGCCAATGGTGTTTAAGTACAAATAAGATTTCATCAACTAAACAGTGACAGAAAAGTGTAAACTGGAGCTCTAGATTATTGACCCAAATCATTTTAAAATCTGATGTATATCAAAATGAATGTCACAGGCCTTAAACAGAGTAATGACCTTCAGATACTCATATGTCACTTAGTTGGACGTTAGGGATCTCATCTTTAGGCATAAGAAAATAGTCAATTATACAACAAAATGGTTTGCCATAGAGCTGGCAAGAACAATGTTTTCTAAAGTAGATTTTCCCTTTAAACATAGTGAGTTCTTTGTCTGGCCAAACCTCAGAGAATGTGCGTTTGGTTTCCCATGCATTAAGAACATATATAACTTGCCAGCTTCTCTGTAGTACTCATTTGAAAACAACAGGATGTAATATTTAATCCCTTTTTTGTGCACTACCATACTGGAGCTCAATGCACTCTTTAACCCCGAATCAAGTGTGTAGCCACTATGAATCTGCGGCAACTGGATCAAAATAGATGTCCTTTCTCACTGAGTCTGAAATAGATGACGTCAAAAAGGTCAAACATTTCATCAACACTAGGATGTGGTCTATGATGGTGGTTGTGAGTGGCTACGTACCCGGCTGTCCTCCTGAGCCTCCCACTCTGGGGTGTAGGTGTGGACCTGAGTACCAGGTGTGCAGTTGGAAAACTGGAAAAGGCTGGCAAACATGCGGTGGTTCTCAGTAGTGTCCGGGAAGATGGGGTCCTGGAAGTTCACTCCATGAGGGACGATATTGTAGTTTTCATCCATCCTGCATGGCAGGAAGGGAAGATAATGTATTGACATCGTTGTAAACAATGGTACAAAACTTGAGCAACAAGAAATTGTGTGATACTTAACCCAGATAATCCATTTAAATTATGGCAAATGGACTGGTTTGAACTATTTATCCAAGACTCAGTTTCAATGAATCTCTAGTGACAACAGAGTATAAAGTTGACGAACACAAACCAGCAGCAAAAGTTGGAAAATTTTGAAACAAAACCTCTCAACATACAGTATATGCAGACTTGTTTACAGACCCTGCTCTATTTTTTTCAAATTCAAGCATTGTGTGGGTGAGTCAAGCCAGCAAATTACAAGCCAAAGAGATTTACTGTGTGTGTTTCATATCTTCTTCTACCATGTGAAGTGTGTGAGGGAGGAAATACTGAAGCAGTGTATTTCCATACATCTGGATTCCATCTTGTATCCCTCGAGGGACATCAAAAGTTTGGTTGTCCCTGTCAGAGACTGTGTAGATGTTTGTGAGGTTATGTGTGTGTATGTGTGTTGAGAGAGTACGAAAAAAGCTGATGTTTTGCGTCAACAGAAGAGGTCAGAGGTCAAATGTAGCGATAAGGAGGTTAGAAGGAGTCGTGGATGCAGACTTACAATGACAGAAAAAAGACAGTATTTGGTTGTTTTCTTTTGAGAGATAAGTTAAAAATCTTGAAGGAGTGAGATATAGGCTAACATTGAACAGCAGTGAACATATGGCTTGGACAGAACACTCAATCTGTCTCATTTAAAGGTCCTGAGGGAGATCCCTGGTCGCATTTTTCTCCACGCTAGGTTCTGATTCGTCCTGTCCTGGGAATGCACTGTCATGATTGATTGGAGAGGCTATTTTTGTCCAAGACAATTTTGTTGGGCTTTTTCTAACAGGAAATGGACATCCACTGGAGACTGCAATGAGAACTTTTCAGTTTTGGCTCACTCATACAATGTCTAGGACTCTGTGTTGTAAAGTTGCTAAACAGCACTCCTCTGAGCACTGATCTGTTTTAGGTTTGTGAATGGGAGTCTCACATTAGCAAGAACGCCACAGAGCAGCACAAAGGCAATGTTTTAGCTATATCCCATTTCTACTTTCAATCTACTGATGGGCAATACTCATGAAAGTTAACATTCACTCTTATTGAATATGTGGGTAAGACCTTAGGTAAAAGCAAACCATTTGAGAGAAAGAAATATCCACAGTAAATGGTCTCTATAAGGTTGTAAAAAAGTTAATATGAAGCTATAACAGCAGCCAGTTAGTTTAGCTAAGCATAAAAATTGGAAACCGGGATAAACAGGTAGTCTGACTCTGTCTAAAATTATGTATAAAAATAGTATATGGAGAAAACACACATTTTCCATCTCATCAGGCGTTAATACTACCTGGAAATTTGGAAAATGTGTTAGTTATTGTAAATTAGATGGTTTGTCATGGTTGGATGGTTTGCAAAGATGTTGCAGTGCAATCCTATATTAAGGCTATATTTGGACTAATTATGGACCAAAACAGACATCCATCTTGGGCCAAATGTGGACCAAATCAGATGGACTAAATGTGGCCCAATTTTCAACACCTATTTTTGGGCTAAATAACGGCCATGACTGCCCAATCTGATTTGGCCCAAAAAAACAATGTCCGTGGACGCTTGGTCGGCAGCAGCCAGGTAGCTTGGCTTAGCATAAAGACTAGAAACAGGGGTAAATAGTTAGTCTGGCTCTGTCTAAAGGTAACAAAATCCACCTACAAGCACCCCTGAAATTCAGTGATTAACATGTATCTCGTTTATTTAATCTATAGAAAAACTGAAGTTGCACTTTTATGGGGAATCTATATCAGGGTCTGTAATTCACTAGCTTTAAATGTGGTGTTAGGCAGATTTGTTACCTTCGAACAGCACTATGTTACTGTAAGCTGTTTCCCCCTTTCTCCAAACTTCCTGCTAAGCTAAACTAACCAGCTGCTAGCTGTAGCCTAATTCTAAACAGGTATAAGAGTGGTATCAATCTTCTCATCTAACTCTCGGCAAGAAAGCAAATAAAAGTATTTCACGAATGTCCCAAAACGTGTGGTTTAGCTAGTTATCTGATCTCTGCCATTTAAAAGTGACCTCCTAGCCAGAATTTTGGAATCTCACGTAATTAGAGCACAGTCAATTACAGTCCAACAGAGCACTTCATAATGTTTCCATTACTTGTTAGCCAGAGGAGGATAATAAAACTCATGTATCATTAACACATTATTTAATACCCATCTAAACTATGTTTTGTTTCTTATTGGTCTATATCCTTTGTGGGCTGAAGAAGTCATCTGCAAAGTAAAATGTTTTGGTAAACAATGACAAAAGACCACTGCATTGGTTTACTGCAGTAATCACTTCTTAATTATCATCAGGTCTGCACTCGAATGGATCTCTGTTGTAACTAGCTTCAGGAAGTTTCCAATGGTTTGTTGCCAGACTGATTACAGGGATAACGTCTGGATGTTTTCATCATCACAACAGGGGACAGCAAAGTCATCCCTGGAGGTGTGATTAACTCAAACTTTTGAAATCATCTTAAAAGTCTTCCCACACTGCACTGCATGATCACACAGATGTGAGAGTGGTTCTGTCTATATAATGTGTGATTAAAAAATACTGTTGTCCTTGGCTGTGCTTCAGACCCTCATGTGGGACAGCTAAACATTAAACCTGAGGAATGCTTTTCAATGCCCCCCCCCCCCCCCCCCCCCTCTGAATATGTAACTCTTCATCTGTTTGAGAGAAACAGCAGAATGTGAGAGAAATATTTGGAAAGCCTGTCAGTGCACGTTCCCCTCATTGAATGGCACACTGCTGTATTTCAGCAGTGCTGGGCAGACAAAAGGTGGTCCTACTGACCGTTGGCGCGCTGATAACTCTCCTGAGTGAAAATTCTTTGCAGCTTTACCTTCTAGCTGTTGGGAAAAGTCTGGCTCTGTAATTACACTGGCTGGAATGCAATAGAGGTTTCCTGAGTAACAGTGTTGTTTCTGTCCAACACAGACATTTAAGCATTAACCTGCCGCATACTTTTTTGAAATCTGAGCGGAAAGTTTGGCAGGTTATTAAATATATTATTAAGCTGAAATGAATATGGAATCACATGCTGATTAAAAGAGAGTATGTACAGTAAGGATGGTGCCAGTCCTCTGTTTTTGAGTGCAAATGTTTCCTTACTGGCTGGCGATTGATTGAATCCTTCGAGAGTCCTTACTTCCCTTTATGACAGATCTCAGCACAGGTCTGAGGAGTTGCTGGTTTTCATTGTAAAACCAGCTCAGGCAAAGAGGGGAGGTGAGGGTTCAACCCATGGATTTTACATTACACTCATAGAAATGACATTACATCTACATAGTGGATTTTGCTCAAAATGTTGGACCTTCCGAACACCTTCCCCAAAGGTTATGAACCATTTAACAAAGAGAAAAAGATCTGCATCTGCCTAGAAGGCTTATTTTCATCTGTTGTCCCTTGCCAGGTGTTTAAAAATCACCTTTCTTTCCTCTTTACATTTAGAATGCTTTTCAGATCCTGAAAGCCACTGTACTTTAGATACACTGTCCAGTTTGGATGAATTATGTGTAATGAATTAACTAAGCTGGATGAATGTCTTTCTATGGTATGGTATCTGTATTTCTGTGCAGGAGGGACTGATAACAAATTCATCCATTGCATGTAAATATGTAAACATTATGTGTAAATGTGCGAAACTAACATTCATTTGAGCTGAATACAAGTTAACCTTCTATGCTTCAACACTTCATGCTTCTCACATTAACAGAGAATGAAATACTGTGTGTGCTCTCTTTCACAATAACAAACCATACTACTGTTCACAAACATTTTGGCATTCATGGTAATACATTCCAATAACAGCGCTGTCCGTCATTGCTGGATGAGTTTCTATAGACATTCCTCACAAAACTTGACAAAGTTGATACCTGATTCTCAAGGACCCAGTTCAGTTTTTATCTTTTCTGTTTTACAGAAAATTTGTCATGTGTTCTCTGATGGGAGAAAGCTAAGACAGATTTATTCTGGCAATAAAAATACATTTGGACAAGAGGATGCAAGAGGGACATCAATGTTATGCTCATCTTGGGACAACACAGACAGACTGACAAAATGATGATGATATGCTTGAAACATTTGAGATATATGGTAAAGGTCAAGTTATGATAGATCAAAAAACAGTTGATCAATTTGTTGGGAATCATAAAACGTTTTTCCTCTAACTTAATTGACTGATAACGTTTGCAAAAGACTGACTAGAACTCCTCACTGCACTTTATGTGACAGGGGCCACTCAAACTTTCTGCATCTGTGATTTAAAAAAAAAAAATCAGAGGGATTTCTCACCTGAGAAAGAAGTAGTAGTTGTTGTTTTTGGTGACACTGTAGGAGAAACAGGGGAAGTAGCCCAGGCCGGTGACATTGAACCTGGAGCCAGCGGGGACCTCGAGCATGCTGCCCCACGCCTGGTCGCACAGCAGCTCGATCTCGGCGGAGAAGAGCAGGTCGGTGTCGTGCTGCCACGGCAGGTAGTTATACACGCTGTACGATTCCTTGTGCAGCGCCAACACCTTGGCGAAGACTATGATCTCCGCCAGCTCGGCTCGGCACGCTTCTGTCTGTGGTCTCCAGTCGTGGGGCAGCTGACACCCCCAGCTCCCATCAGGACCGGCCGCTGCCAGAATAAACGCCAAAATAATCCACATGATCCGGCGGAGAGAAGACGACTGCGGGTCAGTGAAGCGCCGGAGCGCACGATGCTGCTGATGGATGGATGAAGTCACGAACAAAACTGCAGGGCTTTCACACAATGCACATATTTCCACCAGTGCTGACTCAACTTATATGCACAGTAAGTCAATTTAAACAAAGGTTTTATCCAACAAAACAGCCCTATGCAGTTGGTAACTTTCTCTGCTCTCTGCGGTCCCTGTTCCCTCCTCCAACCACAATACCTGTGATCGTGGATCACCGGGACCAGCCCATTCACAACACCAGCATCCCCTGCAGAAGCTCCTCACCTTTAAGATGAGATCAGCAGGAGCAATAAAAAACAAACAAAATCAAAACCCCCGTGCAATAAACCTTGCGTGTGAAATTTACAAATGAGCATTATAACAAATTCAAACTCATACGTGGTAAGATTTGGTGGCAACAATGCAACAAATAAACCATTGTGAAGTCTCAACAGCAAACAATAAAAGACTAAGGTTAGAATTAAATGTAGGAAAGATCATTTGGCGCCCTCTAGTGACAAGATAAGGATACAGGGCCCTTAGTGGAGTGAGAATTGTCACTTTTCTTTTGATTTTTCCTTAGCTGTTGTATTCTGTAGACCTAACTATTAAAACTGCACAGAACTGCTCTCTTTGTGTGCAGCTGGTGGTATGGTCGGCTGATACATTGATTAGCTGCTCTACCATAAAGAGAATCAAAGATCCTGTCAGTCAGAACTGAGGGAATAACAGAAGTATGCATCGGGCCAGTGGCGCAATGGATAACGCGTCTGACTACGGATCAGAAGATTCTAGGTTCGACTCCTGGCTGGCTCGACTTTTCATACTTATATTATAAATTCAGCATAATTCATTCAGTGTAATTCATAACACCATGGAATAATAATCAGCTAATAATAATGTTACAGAAACAGCAAAGAGTGAACTTAGTTAAATAACTACAAAGAAAATGCTCCTTCAGGGCAAATACTGCTGGTTTTGTATTTTAGCCGGCGTCTCAGTTATAACTCATTCAAAAAGAAAACACATTAGGACTCTGCAGGGTTAGTAACCAGTGCTACTCTGACAGGTAAACGTGCTAAACCACATCTTTCCAAAAAACACTGTGTAAATTCAGTGATGATGTATTTCGCTTATAGTTCAATTATAATTATCTCATAATTAGGCCTATATTAGTTCCAATTCAACTCAACATTTGCTTATCAGGACACAATTGTCATTATCAAGTTATAATGTCTTAATGACTGATACCAAGCTTTCCAGCATTATGACAAATCATACTGTGAGATATACATATTTTATATGTACTTATGTAACTTGACTCGTAAAGTTTGAATACTTCAATAAGTCCCTTGACATACAGTACGTAAGTGACTGTACATGAATGGATCCCTCAGTACAGTAGATATAAATCAAACCTCTGGGTGGCAGCATCATCAAGTATCAAGGCTTTAATGCCTGGAGTGTTATTTTACAGCTTTACAGTTCTTCAATATTCAGATACATCGCAGTCAACAGTGTGCAAATCACTTCAATTACTCTCATGCAACTTTTAATTACTTATGCTTCTCTTCAAAAGATTCACCTATCACATTAGCATAGTTTGCATTACATTTAGAAGACATGAGGGCTACAGCCAGGCAGTGAGTACAGATTTCACCCGAGGGTCTTCTGCTCATATAATCATGAAGTTGTACACTAATTAAGAGAAGTCTGTTTCTGCTGGGTGAACATATGCAGAAGCACATAGTTCTTACTCCATAGTCAGTATGAAGTGAAAGTCCTATTTTGTTATGAAGTGTACAAAAACAGGAAGCAGATGTGAGACATAGAGAGCTTCCAGACTTTGTTACAGTGTCCTTTAACATACTTGGCATTTCTATTATTTCCAGATCTCATGTCCAGGTCACATTCACTGAGGCCACGGCCTCTAACGACATCAGTGCAGTCGTGCTGAGATTGAATTTGTCAAACAAAGTTTTTCTATTCAAGGTGTGTGACCAGGGAGAATATTATAGTAGGTGCCATGTGTATGTAAACCTATGGCTCGATGGAAGTAGTGAACAGACTGCCTAAAATAATGGGTTTATTTTATTTTCAGTTTTTCTTTAGCACCATGAAATAATTGCAGATATGGTTCAATGTTCTGTGTTGAAAAAGACAGTTGTTTGTGTGATGTCTTAACTGGTGTTTTTTTGTTACTGTATTTTCTTTTCAGACACTATTATATGAATTTATTGATTGTTTGAACATTTTTGAGACCACATCACAGTTTGGTGTTTAAAGCTCCATGACCTAAAGAACTGGCATTACTCACTGCACCCAAATGCTACAACAGCAGTTAGTTTTTCTCTATTGTTCAGATGCCCCTTAGTCATACTGAATCATAGCCCATCATATTGCAAGAAAATGTTCTGATCACAGCAGATACAAAGTTTTAAGATTTTAAATAGACCTTTAAAATGTTAAAATACATTTCAGCTATCCATTCAAACACACAAAAGATTTTTCTGATCACTTGAGCATTCTCTACACTCCCACACACATTTGTCCTATCGCCACTGCTCAATACAAACACATCCAATGCCCGCACGTCGTCCCCTTGGGAATGCAGCTGGGACGGTGGTGGGCGTGGGGATTTTGTGACAAAGTTCCAGGAGCTGAAAGGGGGCCACAACACTCAAGTGTGTGTGAGATATGGAGAGTCTGCATAAGGACATGGCTGCAACACTGCTGACTGTGATGCTCGTGGTCACCTACATCTGTGAGGGTGGTGAGTCTGCCTTTCTTGGAAATAACACTGATATTTCATGACATAATGCAACCTATCAGCTATTATCTGGGAAATTAATGTGTCTGTGTCATCTGTTTATGTAATGTAGCACTGCTAAGAAAATCAACAGCATCTGACTTCCTTCAAAAAATAAGAGCAAAGCGTGTATCAGAGTGTTTTCCTGGAGGTTGCAGCACGGAGGACAGTGAGGCTGGGGAGCTGATAGAGGTGGATGTAAGTTCTCATTATTTGTGCTTTCTTTCATATTCTGTGCTAGTAAAGAATTATCTACAGTATTGCAATGATGCACCAGAAAACAAATTTTACAGATGTAGTCTTATATTTATTATTGCCTAAACCAAACCTCCTAGAAACCAGAACATATTGAGATCCAAAACCTGGAACTGCTGCACTGATGATAATTAATATGATTATTTTTTCGTTGGAAAGTCAGAGTAGTGGTGAAAGGCAACAAAGACTAGACTAGAATAAATTATCTTCACACAGAATTCCTCTCTGCAGGTTCTCATTTTTCCAAATAAGTGTAACTATAAATGTCCGTAACAATCTCAATAGGAAATTTTCATTTTCATGTGGGTCCCCTGCACAGAGGCAGATTCTGTCCACATGAAACTACACATCATGAATAAAGACCATGTCCAGAGTCTTAACTTAAGAGTTGAGAAACTCTTCTCTGTTCAACAGGGATTAAGTGTAACTCAATCAACCAAGTCACTCAGGCATTTACCATTACCTTGTTCTTACATACCAGGCTTGCAATCTGAAGACAGAGTGAAGGCAGGCCATTAACATTGACTTTGTTACTTAGTGCACCTGTTGCTAATATCAGATGACCAGCATGAAAGCCAGCAGAGAGGTGGAATGTGATCAACAAGGATTTCTGTCACACTGTAGCACATTTAGGTACATGTTGTTTTGCATAAAGCAATAAACTCCTTTTGTTTTGAGTGGAGACCTCTGCCACAAAGAATAACTCGTGGGTTCTACAGTATTGGAAATCAGAGCCTGTTTTGTTGTGTATTATGTATACTGAGTGTGGTATGTAATGAAAAAGTACAAAACCTCATTCACAGGAGGAGAGTTCCAGCCTGCTGTATAATGGAGGGGCTCCCCAGGTTGGAATAAACTATGTAAGTGGTGACAGTTTCGTGTTTAGACTTGACTTCATAATGTTGTTTTGAATGAATAAAAGTTCAGTTTTTTCACTTTTGTTTCGTAGCAGAGCCCTGGAAGAGAAGCTGTGGTGGATGAAGGATCTGGGATGTAACCAAGTGGGAGAGCATAAGATGTGATGTTGTTGTTGGGTTAAGGGAAGCTTGACTTTCCAAAAAGCATCCTAGTTTGACTGCATATCAATGAAAAACAAAGAAATATATATAGAAACATAAATAATTATAAAACTAAAATATAAAGCATTAAAACTTGGAATTGCAACAAAGGATTTGCTAAATTAAGAGGGTAATTGTTGCTAGGCTTAATTTGCATACATAATTTCCTTAAGTTAAAATATTAAAAAGGCTGATAATATCAAGAGCATTTAGTGCTTGATGAGTTAGTGAGTTGGTAATAGAAAAGCCTCTAGTGTTTTAAACATAATTGAAAATTCTGTTTCAATATGTAACCAAATCTAAATGTATATTTTCTTACTTTCTAGAGTTTAAAAAGTACATAAATATTATGTTAATTTTGTAGTATATTACAGCTAATATTTGAAAATATATTTGACTTACTGTACCATGAAGTTTATGTTCACATGTTTAGTGCAAATTAATCTTTCTTAACAGCAAGCTTTACATGAAGATGTTAATAAATGTATAATATATGTATGTTTGCTAATTTTGTCTCTTTTTGTAGTAAATGACAGATACAGATGGGTGACAAATGAAAGGAAAATCATGTAACCTGTAACATAAAGTGTGTTAGTAAGGCGTTGGGCCACCATGAGCCACCAACACAGGAATAGATTCTCTGGAGAAGTCTCTAGAGGGATGAACACCATTCTTCCAAAAGATATTCCCTCATTTGGTGTTTTGATGATGGTGGTGGAGGGTGCTGTCCAACACATCTGTCCAGAGGCCTTCCCCTGGGTTGAGATCTGGTAACTGTGAAGCCCATTTTAATCTTAGTGCACTGCAATGACTTGCTATTGCTGTCATTGGGTGTGAACAAATTTTATAATTTAGCTCTTTGGAGTTGAGCATTGTTTCTGAAGATTGTGAACAAGCCTCTATGTTGTCATGTGTTCTGCTATTTGGACCTATGTGTCTTGTTTTCTGCTCTGTTGTTGTTGTTGTGTTGTACTGATATTAGTTAGTTTGTACATCTAGGGGTTAAAACAATCCAGGAGATTAGCATTAGCTCAGTTATTGGCCCACTGATTCATCACTTCTTAGGAAACAACTCCCTGACACAGGAAACTAACACAGATCTTGTCCTGACCTGTAGCCTGTAGCTTTAATTATGTATTCGTGAACTCTGGATGTTCTCTCAAACAAAGAACATTATTGTCTATGTAGTTTCTATTTATGAATTAGACTGGGCGCAGTACACACACACACACACACACACACACACACACACACACACACACACACACACACACACACACACTATGGTTCAGCGGTTTCATGCTCCAAGTGTTTCAAATTTTTTAAAAACTAAATCTATATAAATACTCTTTTGTCCTTCAAATAACTACGTTAAATAACGATATGTCCTGTCGCTCAAATTTAGCCATTTAATGCTGTGAAATAAATGTGGGTGAAAGTATACAATGTAAAGTTTTCGTTCCCATGTCACATGCTGATCACGGGCTTTGATGGTCGCTTTCTCCTCGCCTATTTACTGGGCAGAAGACCAGTGAAATGAATGAGGGGTGAAAATACACAGATTTGAGGCGTTACTCTTCTGTCTTAATGGCTGTCGTAATATCTTGCGATATTTTCAAGTATGGGCTCCCTTTAATGTTATAATCTGGTGCTATGTGTTAATAATTGCAGCTATTCACAGACAGGCGGAAGGATACTGCCTCTTTAATGTTGCCTTCAAGTACTCACCGTAAACTCCAACTTTTAAAGCCCTAAATACTCTAATAATTTGATGTACAAACTTTAAGTGCTACTTTTATAAATTGAATAGGAATTTGTGTAAAGAGAGAAGTTAGCTTTGCAATTCAGGTTTTCATACAGTATTTGTAACTCAAGGTAATGTACAAAAACATTAAGAATAAGAAAGACATTTTTTTAAAAACAGCTTAAAACACATACAATGACAGAACGTTAAGATACATTACAAATATGAGAATAAAACATGGAAATATATTTTTTAAAGAATGAAAATTATACACGTATGTACAGTATATGATATACATTACATACACCTTAGTTTTCCTATTTCCCATAGTCCAGGAAGGCAACATAACAACCAACGGCAGTAACAGTTACGGCTTGACACTTTAGCTTTAGCTTACAGACAAGAAACAGCGGCGGTGTCGATTAAGGATCTTCCATTTCACGATGTAAGTCTATAATGTTTCTACCAACGTTTACTTTTTAAGTTAAATGTTGCTTGGTCAAGTTTGTTTGACGTATGCGACCTTCCGGGTAGTTTGGTGAAATTGGATCACAGCAACGCCCAAAACTTTGCTATTAGCATGCAACAAGTGCTGGGACGCTAAGCTAGCTGTAGCAGCGTTAAATTAGAGCTGGCTAGCTTTTTCTAAAACAAACTTTGTCAGTGTTTTAGTGCTAGTTAAGTGGACAATTACAGTAAAATAAATAAATAAATAAATAAATACATGGGAGGCTTGTCCAACGTCCGCAGCTGCCTGAGCTGTGGTGAGAAGCTAACTGCTCTCTGGGTTAGTTTTCCTAGCTACTAACTACGTATATAACGTTAGCTCACATCCAGCTCAATACAAGCGTTGTTTAAGTAGTTGTGGTTGTAAATATTGCAATTGTTCACTATAGTTTCAGCAAAGTAACGTTACAAGTAGTGGCAACATGTCAACTTAAAACAGGACATGTTTTGATGGCTAATTTATCCGTTGTTAGTTTATTTTGTATATAAATAAGCAGGTAACAATTGAAAGTGGTGTAAGTAGGACTGAGTAATGTTTTGTTTTTATCAGTCATTGTTTGTCGAACTTTGGTCTCGTTGCAATAGGAAGCCAATTCCTTATTTCTTCTAAAATTTACCTTTCCCCAGTCGTAGTTACCTCCCCCACTAATTCATCTTTTTTCCACCACCCCACCCCACCACATCACACTACACCACACTACACAGGAAGTCTAAATGCAAAGATGCAAACCAAGAACTTCTGTGTTTCAGAGTGTTTTTTAAAACACCAATAGAAACATGTCCATAATTGCATAGTAATTGTTTGGGCAATGTTAATTCTTGCCGAAGATAGTTCCAGTTAGAGCTGCGAGGATTAGTCGATTAATCAATTAGTTGTAGTTGTAGTATACAATTAATCACTATTTTGATAATGGATTAATACTTTTGAGGCTTTTTTTGTGTGAAGAAAAAGTCAAAATTGTCTGGTTTATGCTGAATATTTTCTAATTTTTTTAGTCTTCTATGACTGTAAACTGAATATCTTTGGGTTGTGGACTGTTGGTTGGGACCAAACAAGACATTTGAGGACGACATCTTGGGCTTTGGGAAAGAATGTTTGTCATCATCATCATACCATTTTCTGGACCAAACAACTAATCGATTAATCGAGAAAATAATCAAAAGAGTAATTGATAATGAAAATAATTGTTAGTTGCAGCCCTAGTTCCAGGTATAAAATAGCCATGAGGCATTTGAACTATGTGTTAGTGATAAGTCACGGGGAGATATCCAGAGCTGAACTATTAACGTCTAGGCCGCAGTCAAGCTTGCAACCCACATTTCCCATGTCCATCCTGAAATAGAGCAATACTTTGATTAAATCGATAATGGACAGACATTATTTGATGATGACATGACTTATTTTATGGAAGATTGTCACTCATCAGGATTTCAAAGTCAAAATGTTGACATTCTTCAGCACTATGTGATACAGTCAGCTAACAGTATGACACACAATACAGTCACAGCACACGTTACTCAACACATGATCTGAACCAACTAATTTTGCATGCTTGACAGTATTTTCTTCACTTCTACAATGCAATAGAAGAACTACGGGTATAGAAAAATTCATATATCTCAATATTTTTTCTGTTGGAATTGATAAATAAGTAGTAATTGGTACTTTATAGGATGATAGTGGTCGAACTTATTTTTATTACTTTTCCTGGAAGAAATGGTCAGGAAGACCTAGGTTGTTTAGTCACAGTTTGGATGGAGGCATGGAGAATGGATGTATGACATGGGGCAAGCATTTGTGGACCTATGCATTACGCATTTTCATGAACAAATAAAAATAAAAACATCTGAATAAAATTAACTCCTAAAATGCATTTTGTCATGTAATTGCTGTAACTATAGACCGTTCATTTTACATCTGTTCACATGTCTTACAATGCTAGGGTTTTAAGAGAAGGGAGGGACGTTACATAAAAAGTGAAGCCCTGATGTATTCACGGTGAGATGGATATTCAGTAAAAATTAACTTTATATAAATGTCAAAATTAACCATTTTTGTGTCTCCAGAAAATCAAGTCACAATTTATTTTAAATGGAGAAATTCAGAGGTCTTAACCTAAACATAGTGACTTTGTAGTTACGTTAAGACTCTACTAACAAGCATGACTGTAACCAAAGTGGCCGTCAGTAAGCCTTTTACATGGCAGACATTTTGACATGTAAATGCAGGAAATGTGTGATTAATAACAAAACTGCAGTCCATTTATGTCAGCCAATTTTAGGGCCCTGGTATTGTGTAAGCTCGCTCACTTCGCACAGCTTACTTGGGTGTGTAAATGGAGTCTTTATGTTATTAATGCATTATTAAATACACCTGTGCGTTTTCTGTTGTGACAAGTCAAAGTCCGAATCCTTTCAAATCCGTTGAGTTTTATTAGTTTTCAACATTTGCAAGCAACTAAAGGCTAAAACAACTTCAACTTAAAGATGTTGAGTCACCTTGTGTTTGCTGAGAATGCAGAAGAACTACAGTTTTTAGTGGCAGACTAACTAATGTTCACAACCTGGACCTACAGCCTGAAAATGACATGAGCAGCATTATATATAAAATGTTAAATATATGTATCTGACATATTCAAATAACAGCAGTTGCCTACTGTACTTCACTAACTAGGCTACTTACTCCAGATACTGACAGTGCTGATTCAGAACTATTAAGATGATCAGATTAAAATGGTGACATGATAAGAATCAAAGTTCAACTGGGAGATTCTTACATTGCTGTGAGGTGATAATAGCGGGATCATTTCTCCAGAGAAGAGTCGCTACTCTGTTGGTCCCTGCTGAACTACCAAAACACACCGTCTTCTCACATTGGTGTTACATAGTGATGTGCCTTTTCACTCCAGTCTTTGGCTAAATACAGACAACGACTGCAAAGAGCACATTTACCAGAGAGCAGACAAACCTTTCATTTTAGCCATTACAAAATGAATTTTAATTGGCTACAGCTGATCTAATCTGCCACTGATGTCTGTCAGTTAAAGGTTGAAAGCAACAGTTAATGTAATGAGAGCATGGCTCATTGATACACTTAAGTGGAACTGAGCATTCGTTAATGATATTGGTTACACCTGTGCTTTTCCTGCTTTATTATGTCAAAATGTCTACTGTGAAAAAAGGCCTATTGCAATTTTCCTGACCATATGCATGTAATGGTCTACACAGTATCAAACAAATTGAGAACTTATCCTGTACATAAGAATTTTTTCTTGCAACCTTTTTTGTTCAGCCACAGAAAGGTTCATTTCAAAGCAAACCTTGTTTTTCAAAGCTAAAAACAAGGGTTATTAATAATAATAATAATGATGATCATGGCATTAAAAAGTGACAGTATTTATCGATAACTTTATTGTTGTGCACTTATGGCAATAATATGAAACAGTTGGTAAGTCTGACAGATACATGTGACATAAAGATATCTGACTGAAACCCACGACATACTGTCGATATCCCATTGTAGTATAGTTATAGTATTATTAGTATCAGAAATACTACACTTTAGCTGCCTGAGCTAATGTTAAATTCACAGATTGATGAGACAATCTATCGTTTCTCATAATTTTAAATCTTGGAGACTTGGCTTTAGAGCTTTTAAGATGAAATGCTGAAAACAATAATTTGATATGCTGAGAGTAACAGGGAGATTCCCACTGCTGATGTCAGTCATTTATGCTCGACAAGTACAGTAGAAAGCTAGCTGCTAACTGCCTCATTGAAATGATGTGATGCAGTAAGCTAAATTGTTTACTTAGAGTAAGACTCTCCACTCTCTTGGTCCGTTTCAAAAAAATAACTGTTATTCAGTATTCAGGAAAACCAAAACTATGAGCTAAAAGCTGCACTTTGATGCAGATTTATGTGTTATTTCTCATTTGGTTTGGTAGTACACATTATAGGGTAATTTGTTTCCATGTTAATGACACTGTGTTATGAAATCAAAGCACCTGAAATTAGGTCCAGCGAATATATCTAGTTGCATAGCTGCAGCATCTACTACTGCACACCTCCACCTCTGGACCTGCAGTTCTAGTCCAACCTGTGTCACCAAATGTCAAGGACACGAATAGGAGCAGCAGTTTTAAAACCAGTGCAGATACAGACATGAAAGGTGCCATCTACATGCAAGGAAATTATCAGCACTTACATTCTGACATATGTGCCACCTGCAGGAAATGTGTGATTGTTGCAGTTTTTAAAAAGGTGCTGATTTGTGTGGTTTTCAGGTTGTTGTTTTTTTTTTAGTTTACAGTACCACTTCTAAGCTAACATAAAATAATGAATACAAATGGAAATAAATTTGTGTGCCACGTCCAGCATCCAACATCCAGTGAATGTTATATACCCCAAAACTGAAATATAGATTAAACTTGTGGCTGCTCAGGTATCTAATGGGGGAGCATAATCTTTTAGAATTAGTCCACCTATTCACCATTGTTTGGGTTTAGTGTTTAACTTCCTTTTGGAAGGATTTACGTCATGGATTGTTTTTCTTCAGGAAATGAAGTAGGTTTGGCTTACAAGTATCCACCAGTACAGTTTCCACTGAGTTAACTGTGATTGTGTTCCTCTGTTGTAGACTATTGGATTTAAGTAAGTTGTAGTATCTAAATTGTAGATATAAATATAGATGTATTTAAAAGGGGACATCAGCTTCAGTCACTGTTTAAATTCCCAGAGATGTTTATATACTCTGGCTGGCTGTGAATCTCATGTATCACAATCTCATGTATCTGCAGTAAGCGAATAGCGACCAATATATCGGCCTGACTGATGAATCGGTCTAGCTCTACAGTAACTCTCACGTTGCAAGATCAAACCAGCTGTTGGACAAATAGGTTTGTTTTGTGATTTTACTATGTGGAAGTGCATATCAGGATTGTTCATATATTGATACTAAGCCAAAGCACTGATAGTATGCTCCCTTATCTGTTGTATGTTTCTTAATACTGTTTCTAGGCTAAGCAGGATTTGGGTTTGTTAATTCACTGGACTTACTAAGCAAGAATTTACAGAAATGGATCCTTTGTAACTGCTGCACTCTGTACCCTCATCTATAAGTACCCACTGACTACTATACTTTGGAAACAAATATACAGTATGTTTAACATAAGCACATTTTCTTTTCATTGGTTTAACCTGAAACTATGAAGTGCCGTTCTTCTGTACTACCAAGTGATATTAGAGCACTAGCTCCAAGTTATTTCATTTGTAGCTTTGTTTGTCACAAGGGATGATGAGGGATGTTTTGAACATGGTAAGTCTTGTGTGTGTGTTTGCATGTGAGTAAATATACATGGGAGTGGCTGCTTGCTGTTTTTCAATAAGTGGTTTACATGTAAAGGAAAAGGAGTGTTCTGTCTACAGCTGTCTTGGCTGTCTTCTAATGTGAGCAAGTGAGAGTATATGTGGTAAACTGAGTCATACACCTGTGTAATTCTTACAGTCTGGTGTAACTCCTTCAACTTGCTCTCTTATCTGATGTAAGTGAGGTCACTACAGAGCAATGCTGTCTCATGTCAGAGGGTGGCAGTAGCTAACCACTGTAAAATGGGCTGCTGGGACAAAGTATGCACATCAAATATAGGAATCCTAAATAAATAATATACATAAAATAAACATACAATTTCCATGCTCCAGTTTCCATGCTTGATGCTTGTGTCCTTGTTTAGAACGGTCTTTCTAAATTAAAGAACAAACTTAAGGAAATAAGAACGAGAGCATGACGTCATATCCAAGTTGCGCAGCTGTTCATTTTTTTTCCATGTGTTTTTAAACCAGCCCTCTTTTGTCAACCAGTTGACTGTTATGAAGCATTAATCCTGCAGTGAATCTTGGAGCAGCCACATTCAGTGTATTGTTGTGTAGCAATGTGACCTCCGTATTCATATTATCCATCCTCTGTTAACATATGATTTTTATTTGGGATCATACGTTTGCCACCAGATAGATGTTTACATACCAAGGTGTGTTTTTAAGCGAAGTAAAAACACACCAATTTGTTTAATGGCAGTTGATTATCAGTAATTCACATAAAGCACACAAATAACGTGCCCCACCTCTCTCTCCCAAAAGTGTCAAACTGTTGATTTCTGCAGTAATAGGTCCTGGCTTGTATGATCAAGCAATTTAATGGATAATAGTGCAATTTTCAACCATAGTATATGTACATTTTTTGTGTGCACAGCCAGCCAATCTCAAGGCAGTTTCAGAGTTTTGGATGCATTACTCTGTTCTAGCTTGTAATTAACATGTAATTGCAAAATTATTCCTCTCGATGTTTGAACTCCCTCAAATTGGAGGTTTTGCTGTGTAGCAGACATCTACCTCTGACAGAGACCACTTTCTTTGCCTGAGAAGCTCAAGATGTCTTTTAAAACAAGGTTTCACAATTTTTAGAAATCGTTTGTTTGTTTGTTTTCAATGATTTAATTGCCAAAATTACATGGTGCTGTTTTTCAAAGGGATGATGAAATACTAAATATATTTATTGCCTTAATTTCTGCATTATTTATTTTGAGATTTTTTTTTTCATTTTTAATACTGACTGTTACTGTATTAATCTGTGTTATCTAAACTATTTTTTTACTGACAAAACGACAAAAATAGGAAAAAAAAGATACTAACAAAGATGACTGCTGACAATTCAGATTCAAGACACTGCTGCCTGCTTTAGCGGGACTGTTTGGCATGTTATATGACTCAGTTATACAGGTTAAAGATTAGACTGTAATTTAATTTTCAGATGTACTGCTCCTTGAAATGAATTTATGATGTCACGAGTGTGTATTCATCACTTTGTTTTATTCACAGCGACTTTGACTGTGATTTGACACTGATAGGTAGCTGTGCGATAGACCAGAGGCTGTAGTGTGATAAGAATGTATTTTTGCGATTGTGGTTTGGCTGTTTCCAAACCACAATCACCAGCAGTTTGTATATTAATAACTTGACATTTTAGATGGCGATTGAATGACATGATATATGAAATACATTTGATGAGAAATGTTACAGGAGACTCATGTCTGCACTAAATTCTTTTCATTTCACCAGGTCAGCCACCGGTCCAGAAGGTTCTGGCGCAGCGTCGAGCAACAGGCGCTTGCAGCAGACGCAGGCCCAGGTGGATGAGGTATGATTCTTTTAACTCTGATTACTGATCTACGTGGCCCAGTTAAAGTGTGTATTTTCCTACATTTATAATAATCTCAATCAGTGCATACATTGCAATTAAAAATACACAGATTTTAATAGCAGTTTTTAATCATATTTTTAGTAAGCTCCTTATTAAGAGACCATTAAATTTGGCCATGTGTCAAAGTGGGTGTCATTTTTAAACTTGTGTCCAAAAAATTCTAACTAGTCTACCTTTCCCAGCGTACATAATTTCCCTCACCTAACCCGCTCTTATTATTGAACCCCACTCGCTCACTGTCCTCAGACACACTGTGTGGCTCCCTAGTTCCTTAATGTCTGTCTCGAGCAGAGACTTGCATAACCCTTGGCAGCACTGTCATGAATCACCACAATGTGGAAACGCTCTACCTCCACATGTCAGTGCCCATGCCAGAGAACATTCAGTAAAAGCCATTTCTTGTCCGGATTTTAGAAATCATATTCAAAACCATGTCAGCGAGGCCACCAGGAAAAGGTGGCTGCCAAGTCTCACCCCTCCTGTGGTCTCACCCTTAATCCCCCTCTCTTTTTCAGTTGTGGCCCCCTTGAGGTTGGCCCCTCCTACAGAGGACTTTAACCTTAGCCTGTAACACAAAGCCTCCGATTGGCTGCCTGGAGTTTATATAATCACTGTCTCCATGGTTATGTAAGAAGTGCATGGGCCTACACACTCCGCTCCACCCTGCTGCTCTGTCTGAGAGGCGGGGCAGCGGAGGGGTTTGTGGATCAGTGGAACATGTGGGTTATGTGTACCCTCTGATACTGTGTGTAGGCACATGCACGCTTGTCTGATTCTAGGTGAACTCTGTTATTTAGCTCAGATGTTTACAGTGTAGAGTATATAGTTATTACCCTGTAAGGTGTGTGTTCTTCCATGACTGATGGTTCTGTTAGGTAACAGTTGTGGAGATTAAGACCTTTAAACATTGATGTCACCATGCTGTATATACAATATATCTTTTCCACTGCTCTTTATTAATTATGAAAGAATTGATTATGTAATATCTGACTCTGAAAATGTAATTTAGGGAGTGTTGTATTGATCATGAATGAGTTTTGCTCTACATTCAGATTCAGTATATTAAGGGACAGGCAGTTAAAAAGTAATGACATTAAAGCAAGTGTGTTGTTTGTTTTTGTTTTGTTCTTGTGTGCATTTGTGAATAGGTGGTGGATATAATGCGTGTCAATGTGGACAAAGTGCTGGAACGTGACCAGAAGCTATCTGAACTGGATGACAGAGCAGACGCACTGCAGGCTGGTGCCTCCCAGTTCGAGACCAGTGCTGCTAAACTGAAAAGAAAGTACTGGTGGAAGAACTGCAAGGTGCCTAAACACAGTTTGGTTCAAAAACACACCCCTCCTCCTCCTCCCCACTTAAAATGAAAATAAGTAACTGCTCTAACTGATTTTAAGTGAGCTTTATTCAAACTAGAAACCACTAGGCTGGAACCTGTCTGAATTAGATTGTTTGACTACACTTATACAGTATACATTTATCACTTACAATAGTGAACTGAAGTGAAACAAAAATACAAATAAAATCTGCTATTGTTAAACAAATAGCATATATTTTCAAAATGACAGCAGATGTTTCTTGAATAACAGATATCCTGGCTCCAGTTAATGAATGTTGTGCTGACTTCGCTTTACCTTTTTGCCCTTTGCAGATGTGGGCCATCCTGATAGCTGTCATAGTGATCATCGTGATCATCATTATTAGTGAGTATCAAGCCTGTGGTTAATGAAGGTCGTGATGTGAGCGTTGCTTGTTGCGTACTTTTGTTTGAATATTGTGTTACTGCAGATAATCTAAAGAATCTCTAGGATTTTAATGAGTTAGTGCTCGAGGCTTTAACTATAAAGTGTAACAGTTTATATATAATTACTTTTAGTTTGATCTGGATTGTTGTTGATGTCTATATACAGTACCAGCCAAAAGTTTGGACACACTTTCTCATTCAAGTGAATGGGAAGGTGTGTCCAAACCTTTGACTGGTACTGTATGTTGATCATGTATTTAGATTAGAGGTACTTTTGCTATTTTTATTTTTAGACTTTACTGGTTTAACTGGTAAAACTAATCAGTTTATTTAAGTCTTTTGTCTAAAAGTATTCACAAAGTTCTTACCAACTTCTTTCTCAGTTTGGAGTTACTCGTAAAACGGCAACATGAAGAGGAAGAGGAGTGGAGGAAACAATGAAGAAGAAGAGAGTAGCAATGTGCATAATTAATGTCTCAGAGGAAGAGGTCACATGATTACTGGCTACTGAGCTCCACAACATTTTTCCCCTCCTGTGGGGGGTTTCTTCATTCCTTGTCCTGAATTGCCCTCTGTGTGTGTGTGTGTGTGTGTGTGTGTGTGTGTGTGTGTGTGTGTGTGTGTGTGTGTGTGTGTGTGTGTGTGTGTGTGTGTGAGTGTGTGTGAGTGTGTGTGAGTGTGTGTGAGTGTGTGTGAGTGTGTGTGAGTGTGTGTGTGTACGCATGTGCGTACGCATGTGCGTATGTGTGTGTGCCTTTGCCTGTGCGTGGGTGTGTTTGCACGTGTGCCTGAGTAAAGGTTTGCCATAGCACCACAGTTTTACCCAGCCTTACTACACCATACCAGCCATTCAGCTTGTATTAGTACCATTCCACATACCAAAGAAAACAGACACATACATAGAGAAACAGGTTGATAATGAAACCCACACTCAACTAAATCACTCTCTCAGGATGGTGTCATATAGGGAAATAAGCAGCCAAGGCCCCAGCCTATTCAAAATTAAAAATAATGAATGATAGACTGTATGACAAAGAATACACACATTGTCCAACCTCAGGACTAGAAGTGAAGAATATCATTGTAAACTCTCCTCAACTTATACTTTTTTTTTTTTTTTTATGTTTTATTAATAGCCATTGAATTTTGTGTGCCAAGCTAAGAGACGTGCCTTTGAAGATATTCTGTTCTCGGTTTGTTTTCATTGTAACGGTAACCCTGCTTATCATTGAAGAGATACTCCTTTCCAACATGCAAACATTTTGACTCTTTAGTGTGTAACACCAATATTTTGGATTTTCTCCTCATTTTTTAAAAATTTGCTGGTCTGTTATTTTTCAAATGGTTACAGTTGACTTGGGAATAGTGGGATCCAATGCCTTATTTTATTTATGCACATGGTTGAGCGCTGATTGACGTCTCTGTTTAAGATATTAGATTTTGGATTTAATAAAGAGGTATTTCATTGGTCACCTGACAACAAAGAAGCTTATGAGGAACACACTGTTGAACCTTATCATACTTGTCCATGTCCATCCTCTCAGGTAGGATTTGGTGTACAGTATAAGCTAGAATGAGCTTGTATTTAAGTGCCTATAGGCTAAGACCAACAGTCTCACAGCATGACAAAACTGCCATAATGTTTTAAAAAAAACAGTGATACACTGGGTCTAGACCGTGGTGAATTATCATCACTATCTAATCAGGTGCTCTCCAGGATGTGCCAGAAAGTGTGCCTTTGTGACATATTCACACACATTCACACGCACAAAAAAAGTAAGGAATTGTAGTTTTAGACAGATGCCTTAATAGGTTTCTCCAATGGAGAACAACCAAAAATACAGCCACACCTTATTGATCAAATATACCAGCCAGTTTAAGAGTTGTGCCTTCTGAATGATCTGACTTTCCAAACAAAGGCTGTGTTGTTTGCTTTATTCAGCTGAATTTATTAACCTTCAATTAAGTCTTCTGTATAGTCACACTGGCATGTGTCCTATTTGATCAATACAAAGGACTTAAGTGTGCTATTTTAGTTGTATTATCCTTTAATAATAGCTTTTTTGCAAATTATTATATGTAAAATTAATCTTAGGGAGACTATTAAGTATTTTTTGTGTTTGTGCTCACTTGCTGCCGAGCATCATGGGTGTTGGAGTGTGGAGAAAAACTTTTGTCGGGCAATGACAGTGTGAGATGTATTATGCCAACACTGAATGATTACATACCCTGCTGTTGCTTCCATCTTATTAGAAGAAATGTATTTTAATCAAAACAGTTTGGGATTACTTTGTCCTTGTACATTAACATCACACTTTCTGGAATTTCTTATTTTCTTTGATTACTGCAAACTAACAGTTATTTGTTATTTGGCCTTCAAGTGCATGCATGATACTATCACAAGCTTTGGTAACAAAATGAAACACTAACACAAATACGGACTTTTGATAAATTTTTATGTTTATATAGATGTAGTCAAGCTGTAGCCATTAAGGAGATCGTTAAATGTTTTCAAAGGCCACTGAAAATGTTTTACAGGCCAGCCTTTTATCACAGATTAGTGGAATTATCATCATCCTCTCCTGTCTACACCAGAGATGTGAGACTCTCTAACTTCCAAGCCTTGCTTATGTCTACCTACTGGGGGTGCATTTGGAAATAAGTGCAATTCTACTCTTTTGCCCAAATGCCTATTGCTTGAATAAAACAGATTGAATTTAAATCACAAAGCCCAGTCTGAGTGTTTTTATTTTATCTGATCTGTAACAGTATTAATGTCAGATGTCTTCCCTAAAGCTGAGTCTTGCTGTCTAGCAGACAGTACTGGTCCTAATCATTCTTGATTCCTGAGTCTGATTTCTTGAGTCTGATATAGCCATAACTCCAAACCAATTCAAGGACATGATCCAGTTTGTCATCCACACTGCAGAGCAGGTCTCTGGCTGTCAGCTGATTCACTGACACCGTTAAAATGGTAATAAAAGTAACTGTCAGCTATTGTCACTGCATTTCATTGCTTGGATAAAAGGGTTGTGGTTTACTTCCCCAGTGGTTTTCTCCTGTGAGCCTGAGACCTAGTTATTAACCAACCCCCACGAGTCCCAATCCTTATAAACTCCTATAGACTACTGAACAAAAAAAAACACACACACATAACAGGAGTACTACTGTCCTGTAATCCAGCACGGATTCTTAGCTATGATTACGATTAGACAGAAGGCATTTGTAAAATTCTTGAACTCAGGGCTAGATTGACCCTCTAGGGGGACCTGGTGTAAAAATGAGCTCCGGCCCGTGTTGACCACTCCTTCTATTTCCCACACTCTATTATGAATGTGTTAGTAATTAGTTTGCGGTTACTTGGTTGAGCAGGTATTAATGTAGGAATGTTTACAGTATAAGCACAAGATAAACTGAAATAATAAAGATTAAAACTAGACTTTTAATGTATGGCCCCTCCACAAGATGGGGCTTCAAGATTATGTAATAACCACTTAAAACAAACAGTGGACATTACCACAGAGAACCTGGAGCCCTAGGGTAGTTCACTTCTTTGCCCAATTAGTAACCCAGCCTTTCTTACACTTTACTACATTTCAAATACATGATAGACATCTTGTTACGTGTTATCAGATAGAATTGGTCTTGGAGGAGTTGAAGATTCAAAGGACAAGACATCTTGTATAAAAAAAAACATTATTTGAGTTTAAATTCAAGGTTGTTTGACATACATACTGTAAAAAATCATCAAGACAAAATATAAAAAGATATAGGTGCATGAAGACCTGTGTGTTGTTCATACTGGTGGTCTTGGACCTAATTCAACAATACTATTTATTTAATGTCAGAACAATTACAAAAATTAAGAAAAAAAAATCACAAAATAACTTGTGAACTGCATCGGCTGGGTCGTACAGCGGCTCTGTTCATTCATTCAGTTGTAGAAAGGAGGATGCAGCGGTTATTGAGTAGGTGCTTGTGCAGGCTTCATCGGGCTTGTTGTCTTTCTGTTGTGTAACATGTACATCCACGTGAATCGCCTGTGCGCCATTGACAGATTGCTGCCACAGTCACGCCCACTGCAGACTGCTGACCAATCACACGACAGATGCAAAATTCGCCTGTCCAATCACCGCGTAGCGGGCGGAGCTCTGCTGCACCGGCCTCACGTTGCACAAATGTGTCAAGCGCTCAGGAGTAGATGACGATTCAGCTACGTGACTGGGACATCATTAAAAAATATATACCTTTAGTGCGGCCTGGCGAGCAACTTAATGTAATTTAATTCGGGGCATTGAAGCTGAGACACACGTGGAATCGAAAAGGTAAATATTTCATCCGCAGACCAAAGATTTGATGTGTCGTTAGCGATTTGGCTAAGTAGCTAAGCTAGCTAACAACCTCGCCCTCAGTAGCAACCACATAGAACAGCGCTTGTAAACAAATGAAATTTAATCGCGATATTCCGTTGTGAGTGATTATTGTGTCGTTTTAGCTAACGTTATATTTCCAAACAGTGAACTGTGTTGTGGCTGTATGCAGTTGACAGTCGTGTGTATTGCTGACATGTAAGCTGAATAACATGTCTGCCATAAGTCAAGGAGCTGTAACGTTAGCCAGCGAGTGACGCTGGGCTGTGCGACTTATTAAACACTTGTAAGTTAGCTGTTGTTGATCCGACACGCTTACGGTGCCTGAATAACAAGTACATTTTGATGTTAACTAGTAACGTTACGCTATCTAACAAGCTATCAGTTAACGTTATCCAGTAATATTAGAAGAGAAAGCTTATAAATCCACTTGTGGACTTGCAGGCGTGTCATAATTGACAATAAATGCCAATGGCTACATTTAGTATTTACATTGTAATGTGTCACAAAATTTAATTTGCTGCTTGCCAGTTGTGGTAATATACACAATAATCTCATTACTGAATAATGAATGGAGGTTGTGGTTTAGTTTGCGTTGCAGTAGTAGTAGTCGCTCCCCTTCAAGTGCAAGGTGGACTATGGTTACTGAGGTTGTTGAGGTGAGTGGGTTCATGTGGGGAGGGGGCAGTCAACTGTCAAATTAGTGTCACGTTTGTTATGAGTAGGAACGGGTTGTGTGTTGTTGTTTTTGAAATCTGAAAAGGTTTTCTGTTTCCAGTGGATGAAAGCACATAAAACAGGTGTTAGTGTTTACTTTAAATGTATTAGTTAGTTTATCTGTGTATGTTTAATTGTATTAATTGTAGTTATGAAGTCAGTTTTTTGAGGTGACCTATTTAAAGGTGAACTTAGAAGCTACTCACACTACAACTGGCTGTATTGACCTCAACACCATAAATATTTAACTTGTCGTCAGAGGTCACTCAGTACAGTGGCACCTAAAACCTCTCATATTAGTTGACCTTAGATAGATAGATAGATAGATAGATAGATAGATAGGTAGATATACTTTATTGATCCCCAAAGGGGAAACTACAATAGTCACCACATGCCAGCACATACAACAGAAGGAAAAAACCATAACCTTAAGGTGTAGATAGACCACATTACATATTGCCAATCTATGAGTGTAATATTGGTGATTTCATAACCAAATGTTGTGGGCTTTGGGATGTTTATCCTGTCAGACTTTTACTTCCTTAACTGCAGGAATTTTGTGTATATTGTATTAGTGTTGTGTATATATGCAAGTATCGCTCAACAGGCTTTCATTCCACTGCAGACTGTTCAAATCATGAGACTTGACAGTTTCTGAGAAGCTCTTTGAGATAACAGGATAAGTCCTCTAATGACTCACTCTTTCGGTTGTTGCATACATGTACAATTTAAAGCTGACAGGATCAAAGAGAAAACATTAAGTGAAAAAACTGAGGACATTCAGCAGATTCATTCATTTGACTTGAGCACAAACACTACATGGTTGTTGTTTGACCCCACACACACTTAGGGCTTCTATTTGCCAGAAGGCCAGTTGCCAAAATAGGACATTTCTGATCCAATGAAGAAATGTTGTCATTAGATTTTGGTATCGACAACATATTTTGTGTTGGCCCCACATTTGATAAGACAAACTGGCCTTAAATGCAGCAGAGGGTGTTGTGTATTCCCGTTTGGCCTGCAGTGTTATAGTTTACCACAAGCCAAGTAGAGTATGGTGATAATGCAGTATTTGTTATAATGCAACTTTCAGAGGTATTGTATATTGATTTGTCAAATTATCACATCATTATTAGATACATTTCTGCCGTCCAAATGAATGAGGAAGCTGTAATGAAAAACAAAATGATTTATGGAAGTCCTGGTTTGGTCTCTGGTAATATTATACATAACAGTGGAACACCATTTATGACTTTGAAACCAAGTTTGCTTAGTTAAGGTAGTTGATGTTGTATACAATTGCCAAACTGTGATGTGGATCAATACTGGAAAATATTCTTATTTATATCATTTTTGGCCGCATTGCCCATCCCTAAAGCCAAGTAAAGCCAACTCCGTCACATCTGTAACCTCAGAAAGTCCATCTATGTTCACTTACAGGCAGGATAAAGTGCAGTCCTGCTCTGTCAAACTTTTCCTTCTTATTCTTGTTAAAAGTTCCATTCAGTTATGTAATTTTTATTTTGGTTATATAAATTGCATTCACATGAAATTCAACAGTTTAACTATTTAACTTAAAAATAAGCAAATTTAGCGTCAGAAAACATTAATAATAGTAAGATGTTCTTATTTGCATGTGATAGTCCTTGTATTAAATGACCTGTCAATCACTTTGGGAGTGATAGCATGGGCCAATCACCAATTGTAGTGCTGCACGTAACCTTTTGTTTACATTTGGATCACAATGTGCTTTGAACAAGAATTCAAACTGGCTCCTTTCTCCTCTGAGAAGGTGGGGAAGGGGGTGAAGGGGGAGTACAAAGTACCAACCAGGCTCAGCACCGTCACCTTTGTGTGGCCTTACCAGGTCTGTTTGTGTGTATCATTAAGGAAAGGACAGGACATCACATCTACACCACAGTGATCATGAGTTTGTGTCTGTGCATTTTGCTCACACGATACAGGTATAATTGAGCAAGCTGGTTATGTAATCCTGCAGTGTCGACCTGATAAACGGTGCAGGATATTTTCACTGGCTTCTGTTTGTGCCTCTCAGTATGTCTCCCTCTATCTTTCCCTCTTTCTCTGTGTCTCACTCATCTTGTCTCACTGCTGTGTGTTAAGTAGCTGTGTGTAGCCGCAGTTTGGTTTTTTAATAACTGATATTAAGATGACTGAGCGGCAGCTAACTTGGAGAACAGTTTCTTACGATAATTATTATTATGTGATTGGAGGTCTATTATGACTGGAGTTTGGCAGACTTGTGCTTGGTCTTGGCAGTATTGATGGATGAAATGTACCCATACATGTAAATTGTAGATGATGGGAGTGAGTCAGAAAGCAGTGAGTCAGTGTGATGGTCAGATAGTCCAATAAATTATGTAACAAGCCAGACTGTGTTTGTTCACATGCACCGTGCAAAACATTCTATTTGTTTATATTTGGCAATAATGTACTTACTATAGTGTCACAAGAAGACAACAAGAAATCCTTTTTTTATGTCTGTGCAACTTTTGCACGTTTGGCACATGTTATAGGTATTTGAATTTGGCCTTTTCTCCTGTCTTAATAGATTTTTTCACAGCATTACTAACATTAAGTGTCCCAGTAAGTCATGTCAGTAAGTCAGCACACACAATACCAGGACATTGAAATCGGTTCACCCGAATTAAATACAGTAAACATTAAAGTAATTTAAGTTATTAATTATACCTGTATCAAAATGTTTACTATTAAAACAATTTCCTTACAATCTGTCAAACTTTATTCTATACTTGTGAATTGTGTTAAGACAACCTCCAAAAGACCTTATAAAAGAGAAAAAAAATAAGTAGAACATCTTTAGGAAGACAATTTTTTGGCTCTTTGTAAAGATAAAGTGGCAGTAACAATTGTAAATCACAGTTTGTTTGATGTCTGCAAAAACTTTGTACCATAAACTTATTACATAATATACACAGTGAGTGTGTAGTGTGGAATTGTGAAACAGCACGTGTCTGTCACATCATAAAACACAGGAAACACTATTAGCAGAGCAAATTTAGAAGTATACATTCATTGGTGTTTGAGTTAAGCAAGCTGCTGCTCTATCTCAACAATTTAGGGTCTTTATTTTAAACTGCTTTTAAGCCCATGTGCAACACTAAATCTTAACATGATGATCAATGAGATATATATCATCATATTTTACAGTCTCAGCACAAAACAAGCATGATATGTCTTAGGGGTGGGAATCTTTGGGAATCTCACCATTCAGTTCTATTCCAATTCTTGGATGTCCAATTCAGAATCAATAATCAATTCAAAACCGATTCTCAAATTGAATGAATAGAAAAGGGGGCTCTATTTTCAGTCTCTTGCTCCGTTATACTGTGTGCTAAACCATTCACTGGTCCTTAGTCCACTTAAATACAAAATGAAACATAACTGGCAATTAAGATAAATTGTCCACAGCCTTTTTATTTTAAAAAGTTAATGAATTAATTAATTATTAATTTGAAAGCATCTTACAGTCTCCTTACTATATGAGAATAATAAAATGAGGGGGAGGTGGAGTGCTCTGCTGTGTTGTTATTAACATCATGTCTCCAGCAGTGGAGAGCAGCCTCTCTGCTGCACTGTTAGCTCCGGGGAAAGACATTGCTGTCCAACACGCTGAACAGCTGCAGGGTTTTTGAAGTGAAACAGACTGAGCACTGAGTGATTGTCTTCACCTCAGAGTTGGTTTAAGTTGTTTAAGTGCTGCAGTTTGTGTTGGCCAGACAGCCTTGTTTATTACTGCTGATCGCTGCTCTGCTCCACTAACATTAGTCTCTGATGACGCATAGAAAGTTCACAATATACTTCATGTTCGACTTGCAATTATTTTTTGTAATGTAATTATTTGTCATTAAATTAAAAAATGCTTGCCACTGCCTTTTTTTGTTCCATCAACATCACACTATCTATCTACTAAAGGAAGGAATCTCTGTATGTCTGTGTCTATGTCCTTCACATATTTTTTTAACCGTTCATCAGATCGACTCCACACTTGGCAAGTGTTGGGCCAGGGAACAAAGGGAGTGCTGTGTTGAATTTGGTGCAATTTGGACACATGATACGTTTAATATTAATACATTTTGAATAAACCAGTGCTCAATGAGCCGCTCTGCTCTGTGCAGGGGCAGGGCGGAGCTTCAGGGCTCTGCCAACTGACTCCTGCATGTCAGGGAGAGACCAGAGATGAGACGTGACACAAAGACAGACAGACAGAAAGCATAGTGTTAGCAGATCAGCCACAAGTGTCTACATAGGAGGCGTTCAGGTACATTGTTGAGGGTAGGTCACCCGCCTTTTGGTAGCGCTCAGAGCCCAATACACATTGACTAGTTATATGCGTAAAATGGAGCAAATACTTCCATGGACAGTACCAGTTTGTCTCATATGTTCTGAGACCATGGCGAAGCACCACTCTAGACAAAGCAGAAATCTTTTAGGGCAAACATAGTGTGAGTAGCACATTTAGCTGATCAGCAGCAGCAGCACGCGAACCATTGTGTCTACATAGGAGGCGTTTAGGTTGAGCGTAGGTCACCCGTGTTTTGGAAGCGCTCAGAGCCCAATACACAATGACTGTAGTTATGTGCAAAAAACGAAGGACGTAATTTCCACAGCCAGTTCAAAACCATTTTGTCTCATATGTTCTGAGACCGTGGTGATTGTGAAGCCTCATTACAGATAAAGCACAAATCTTTGGAGCAAACATACCTATTCAAATCTGAACTGATGGCACAGAAAATAGGAACGATCTAAGAACCCAATATGATTGATCCACTTTATTTTAGGATGCACATCATTTTATTGTTAAATGCAGCTATCAACTGTATTAATTTTACTATGCGTTGAAGTACTGGCCGGAGACCAAGCAATCGACGTATTCCAAACAGATATGTTTTGAACGTGCACAGCACTAGATAACTAAAATTTAGAAAATCAATTTTTGACATTTGTGAATTGATTCAAATTCGCCCGCATCTATGAATCAATTTTTTTCCCCTCACCCCTAATGTGTCTGCAGGGGTTTGAGCAGGCTGTTCAGGAGGTATGGTGACTTGATGAGTACCTCTTTAGGTGCGAACCACCACCCTTACATTTTAAACTGGGCAGTGCTATAACCACATGATCTGTGGATCCCATTTTCACAGGCATAGGGCTCCCACAGCCAAGAAAGTATCTAAGAAATTATCTGGCTGGTCACCAGAAACTACTAGTTCTTCTCTGCTCTTAATCCAGCTGTACAAATTTAATTCTGATACTGTTTCTTATGATCTCTTCTTGTTTTCTTGTATTTTACAGTGCTTAAGGCAGACCCTTACATCCAACATTCAACACTGATTGAATGAAAACTAATTTACCGTCGCCACATGGAACCCATTCCCCTTGTTGATCATATGAAGACCCTTACCGACTACTGTAATTGGACAAATTGCTATTGATGTGTGACCAAAGTGCAGAGATGCCAGGAGGGGACAGCAGTCCAGATGGGGAGGAGCCTGCGTTACCGTCAGCCACAGAAGGTGGAGGGGAGGAGAGGACGTCATCAGGGCAGCAGGACAGAGGGGCGCAGTCTGAGCGCCTTGGGGGAGAGGAGAGTGGAGGTTCAGGTGGAGAGGTGGGGCAGGAAGATGAGGAGATGACGAGTGGATCACATGACCTCTCCTCCTCAGCCAATCATAGCCCTGGCAGCGCCATAGGATCCACCTCAGTCTCCACCAAGAGGTATTTGCCCTTCTATTCTCTTGATTCCACATGCACTGACTTCTTGACCTACGTTGTTGTCATCTCCTATCACAGCATACCATGGCACTTACTTTGCATGTGTACAGGGTTATAATATTATACTATAATTGTACTTTAATTGTACTTGTAATTGCTGAGGTCTTGGGAAAGCGAAAGCGATTGGGGAAAAAATAGGTCCAGTAGAACAAGACATATGAGCACTCAAGTTTAATCAGATTGGCTACCACTTTGGAGGTAAAACTGAAAGTGAGTGAACCTGTAATGTTGCTCATTGTGCAAGAAATTCCACATAGCAACTGCACGTATGGTAGGTCAAAGGTGAACCAGGAAAGTCAGGCTGTAAACTGTAATATATATTTACAATAGAATGATCTCAGCATTTATATTGTTGAGTACAATTTAATCATAACCACTAGAACCAATGACCAGAGGTATGAAAAATGTTGTATTAAACTGCAAGTTTCCATTAACATTGTCTGATGTTTAAGTTCAGACTGTTGAGGTTATTGTGGATAACTCCAAAATCCAAGACTCAAAATCTGTCTGCCTTAACTGCAACCTTTTTTAATGCAAATTTACAATCCATGTTTGCTTAGGGCTTGATTTTTTTTTTTCGACATCATTGCCTATAATTGTGATTCTTTTCAGCAGCCATAAAAGTATCCTCGAACATAGCAAGGAAGAGTTTTCAAAAACAGTCTTGCCAACCGCTGTACCATTTAATGACTCCAACAATGACAAAACTAGTAACAATAAAATAAAGCAGACTAAAAGTTTACTGTGAGATCCGGATCAAGTAGGTAAGGCATGCACTGAAACAATTGTATGGTTTGCTTTGAAAATGATCTGTAGAAATATAAAGTATACACCATGTGTGTTATATATGATATACAAAAAAAACAATGAAAACTACTGGTATGCTCTCAAGTTTTAACAGGCACCAAATCTTCTGCATCATTCTGACCTGAATATCTTAACTTTTATGGCTTCTGTGACTGTGTGTGTAACAGTGAGCATGCAGATGGTGGAAAAGAGCAGGCCCACAGAGAGGTGATGACCACAGTGGCTGAGATGAAGAAGAGGCTTCCATCAGACAAACGCAGCCGCAGCAAAGCGAGCACTGTGGAGGCCTTACATTATGCACTCAACTGCGTCAAGCAAGTGCAAGGTAATGTGGCAAAATGCACAGACTGATGAACCCGTGTTTTTCTAATTGAAACAGTTTTTTTCTTTCACATGAAGAATAGTGTCAGTGACAGCAGCATTTTTCTCTAAACTATCCTGATACATGGTACTGCTCGAAAGTTTGTGAACCCTTTAGAATTTGCTCTATTTTGCATAAATATGACCTAAAACGTGATCAGATTTCCATACAAGTCCTAAAATTAGATCAAGAGACATCAATTAAACAAATGAGACAAAAACCTTACAATTGTTTGTTTATTTATTGAAGAAAATGATCCAATGTTACATATTTGTAATGGCAAATGTTTGTGAACCTCTAGTATTATTAATTTATTTGAAGGGGAAATTAGAGGCAGGTGTTTTAATCATTGGGATGACAATCAAGTGTGAGTCTGGGAGGCCCTGCCTTATTCAAAGTCTGAGCCTCACAGCACAGGTTTGTGAAAGTGTGTCATGACTCAAACAAAGGAGATTTCTGAGGACCTTAGAAGAAGAGTTGCCAATACTCACCAAGCTGGAAAGGGTTTCAAAACCATTTTTAGAGTTTGGACTCCACCAGTCAACTGTTAGGCAGATCATATACAAATGGAAGACATCCAACACTGTTGTTACTCTCCCCAGGAGGGGTCGAATAACAAAGATCACGCCAAGAGCAGGCATGTAATACTCTGGGAGGCCACAAGGGACCCCAGGGTAACGGGAAACTAAAGGCCTCTCTTTCAGTGGCTACAGTCGATGTTCATGAGTCTACCATCAGGAGATCAGTAAACATCAATGGTGTACATGGCAGAGTTGCAAGGAGAAAGCCACTTCTCTCTAAAAAGAACATTGCTGCCATCTAAGGTTCACTCAAGACCACATGGATAAGCCAGAAGGCGGATGGATGAGACTAAAATCGAATGAGAAGCGTTATGTTTGGCGATGAGCAAAACTGCATTTCAGCATAAGAACCTTTTTCATTGATGAAGCTATGAGTTCTGAGTTGTACCAGTAAATTCTATAGGAAAATGTAAAGTATCCGTCAGTGAACTGAAGGTCATCAGAAAGTGGGTCATACAGTAAGACAACCACCTTAAACACACAAGTCACTCTGCCAAAAAATAGTTAGAGCAGAAGGAAGTTAATGTTTTGGAAAGGCTCAGTCAAAGTCCGGACCTTAATCCTATAGAGATGCTGTGGAAGGACCTGAAGCATGTAGTTCATGTTTAGAAGCCCGCCAACATCCCTGAGTTGAGACTGTTCTGTAAGGAGGAATGGGCTGAAATTCCTCCAAGCTGATGTGCAGGGCTGATAAACATTTACTGGAAACGTTTGGTTATGAAGTTATTGCTGCAAAAGGGGGTCACACCAGTTACTGAAAGCAATGGTTTGCATACTGTTGCCTCACACAAATATGTAAGATAATTTTCCTCAATAAATAAATGAATAAGTTTAATGTTTCTGTCACATTTGTTTAATTGGGTTCCCTTTATCTAGTTTTACGACTTGTGTAAAAATCTGATCACATTTTAGGTCATATTTACGCAAAAATACAGAAAATTCTAAAGGGTTCACAAACTTTCATGTAGCACTGTATACAGTGTCGTTACAAAGCAGCATGTGTGTTTGTGTTGTCCTCTGTAGCCAATAGTGAGTACTACAAACTGCTGATGAAAAACCAAGATGAGAGGAGAGACGCCACTGTTTGCACCCTGGAAGAGTTGGAGAGAGTCATCTCTGAACACACCCTTAAAAACACGGTATACAGACACACACACACACACACACATACACACACACACACACACAAACACACACTTAAAGGTAGAGTCAGTTTTTCTGGAGAAAGATTGTTCAATACGCTTTTTGTCAAACTCAGCGAATACCTCATCATGGTCCAGGTCCGTCAGTTCTCTGTATACACTGAAAAAAGGCTGAAAACAGCCCTGGCTCTGTAAATGGGGAAACAAAAACAATGGCTCAGACCGAGCCACACAACACTATTTCAGCCAGTCAGCAGGGGGCGCTCGTGCACAGGACAGGAGGAAGTCATCAGAGTAGCTGTCTGTGTGAGGACATGACAGTCTCCCCGTCGAATAGTGGGGGAGGGCTGGTGAACTGGAGAGAGAGAGGGGCCGCGGCCAATTCACATAGAAAGTGTTTTCTCATGGAACAGATACGCTTCCATTTTTGTATCAATCCACACTGAATATGAGACAGTCTCATGGAGAACCCCCACGTTTTTTTAACGCTCTGAGTCTGTTTCTGTCATGTTTAGTCTGAGCATGCAGCTCTTTAAATCCCACAAATATCGTGCTGTATATGTGTTTTCAACTTATTAACTGTATCAATGAATCAATAAATATAAGAGGTTCAGAAGGAGCATGAAGGGAGGGGTGTATTAGTTTGGGTGTTTAGTTCAAATATCAACAATCCTTCTCCAGAATGACTGACTCTACCTTTAAACAACACTACACACAGGAACTGATGTTATTGTGACTTTATTGTCCGAAAATTACCACATACTCTAGTTATGACAAGACATTACTTGCATAATTATAGAGGATTATTTGTGAGCTGCTCTTATATAATATTTTGCTGCTGATTTGAGTCTCCTTTCACAGTTGTAGACAGTCTCAAAAAAGCCTTGCAGCATTTAGAACAAACACTTGCATACATGCATGCACATGTACAGTACCTTAACTTACCTCACGCCTGGGCGGATGTGTGAGTGTATGTGTGTTTACTGCCTTTGTGTGTGTCTGTGACTTGGCTTGCTTGTGTGCGTGTGTCTTTCTTCGTGTGCGTGCGTACGTCTCTCTGTATCTGTGTGTAGGACTCCTTCGTGGTGGTTTTCGCGCTGTCGAGCGGCCGTGTGCTGTATGCGTCGGAGCAGGCTCCCAGTATCCTGTGCTGCAAGAGGAAGTTCCTGGAGTCGGCCAAGTTTGTGGAGCTGCTCTTCCACCAAGATGTTAATGTCTTCTACTCACACACAGCGCAGCCGCATCTGCCACCCTGGAGCAACTCACACACAGGTGTGTTTGTACCACATGTCTTACATTCTGGATGGGTTTTTATTTTTGTAGGTTAAGGTCAAGAATGAACTTTCAAGCTCAGTTTGTTATGTAGTTTTTATTTCAATTAGATTCATTCCATGTTGGATAATTTTAGATTTTCTTTTAGTTTTCCTCTTAATTACAATCTTAAGTTTGTATTAGTGGTCCCTGGGACACTACTCAAAACACATTCTTTATTTAATACCATAAATACTAACAAAACACAAGCAACTACTAACAGACTGACTCTAAAAATATTTTACCATTTTTTTACCTTTTACTACAAAAACAAATGAATGACAAAAAAAAATGAAGTTCAGTTTTAGATTTTTTTTCATTTTATATTTAAATATACACTGTTGGTCAAAAGATTTAGAACACAATTTTTTCCAGTTTTTATTTAAATGTACATAGTTAATGTCTCAATGTACACTGAAATTAAAGCACTGAACACATAAACACTTGGAGATAAAACAAAAATTATGCGTCTTTTGTTAAACAAAATTTTCAAATAATCATCAAATAAGCCACCTTTTGCAGATAGAACAGCCAAACATATATTCTCTCTACAATGGAAATGAAATATTGTTGGGAAAGTTCTTCCCAACGCTGTTACAGAAGTTCCCGCAAATGTGTTGCATTTGCTGTCACCCTTTTGTCCAGTTCCTCCCAAACCAGCTCAATGACTGTACTGGTCATGATTTGAAGCCTTCTGTCTTGTTCTTTTCTTCTAAGGCTGTTCTGACATAGCCTGGAGGTATGTTTTGGGTCATTATCTTGATGTACGATGAACCCCTGACCAACTAGGCGTTGACCAGAGGGTATTGAATGGCTCTGCAGTCCAGGGTGCCAGTCACTCTGTGCAAGTCACCAACTCTGGATCCAGAAAAAAAGCCCCACACCATCGCGCTTCCTCATCCATGCTTTTGTACAAACAGGGTGTAAGTAATCAACAAAAGTTGGGGCACCTGTAGGAATTGTTTGCCTCAACTTTCAAGGCCATTGCTGCAGATAAGCTTAGAGTTTTAACCCCTTACTTGATCCCTGAAAAAGGCCTTTTGCACAACTGAAATGTACATTATTTTCAGTTTTTGGCAACCTAAACTTTTTTTTTTAACCTCTGGCAATTTACTGCTTACTTTTGTACCATTAAATACCATTAAAGGGCATTCACTAGACTTGAACTGCTTAAATTTCAATAAAAACTGGAAAAATGGGGGTGTTTTAAAACTTTACTGGTAGTGATTATTTGACTTTCGACAGTGTTTTTTAATAAATATTTTTTGTTTAACTTTGAGATGGTTTGTACCAGAGTGGACGTCTTTGTGAGTTATAACGGGGAGAGAAATAATTCAATATTTTTTCTGTTCTTTGTCTCTGCAGCTGGCGTTTTGTTTGACTGTGCCCAGGTCAAGTCTTTCTTCTGCAGAATCAGGTCAGTATTTGTTCAGTATCTTAATTCCACTGGGGAACATTCCTATACAAGGCCTCCCATAAATCTGTGGTTTCTCAATAGTAAAGTCTTTCTGGGAAAATGAGGTTTGCACGGAAAATATGAATTCCACAGATTCTTGCAGAAAATGATCAGAAACTACCCACAATTACCAGTTTTTACCAATAGGTTTCAGTTAAGCACATGAAGGCCACTTTTCAAATCCCAGGTTGCATCCTGACCACCATATGGGACTTATTGAGCCATACAGTTAAAGATAGAACAAATTAGCATGCATTGGTAGATTAAACACGTACATATGGCTGTCGTCAGCATGTGTTTCCAGTTTGATATCATTTACCAGAGTTTGATATTAAGTGAGTAATATGGCTTATTTCGACTTCATCACTGTGGAAATTTAAATTTGAATGAATGTGTTTTAGGGGCGGGAAGGACCGCGAGGGTGAGATGCGTTATAACCCGTTTCGGATCACACCCTACCTGCTGAAGGTGCAGGGAACAGGAAGCAGTGGGGAGGAGGAGGAGCCGTGTTGCCTGGCGCTTGCTGAACGCATCATCTCCGGATATGAGGGTACTATTATTATTATTATTATTATTGTTATTATTATCATTATTGTTTTAAGCACCACAAACTGTACACAGTCTTGCCCAGTGAATAGTTAACAACAAACTGTTTATTGACTTTCGTATTTGTATTTGTTTGCCCATTTCTAATAGATCTAATTTCATGCAGTTATCAGCATGTAGAGATATTCCTTACTTAGCATATAAGAAAGATCTCAGTGACAATTATTTACTCGTACAGCACCTCGGATTCCCATGGACAAGCGCATCTTCACCACCACACACTCCCCTGGCTGTGTGTTCCTGGAAGTGGATGACAGGTCAATACACACTCTCAGATGTGCACAATCAGAGCTCATGTTGAGCTATAAAATGGCAGTGTGTTGATTAAGCTAATTTCATGGTGACTACCCACAGGGCTGTGCCATTGCTAGGATACCTTCCTCAAGATCTGATTGGCACGTCGTTGCTGACTTGCATTCACCCAGAGGACCGCCCCCTCATGCTGTCTATGCACCGGAAAGGTGAGCGTTAAAGGAGGTTGCAGTTAAAAGGGTTTTTTTTTTTTTTTGATTAGTGAATTTCTAACCATGTGTATAGATCCTATTAGGATATCGATATATGAATGTGTCTTTGATTTTGACACTGTGCACCAATAATCAATTAATTTATTTATGGAAAAATAATCAGTAGATTAACTAGTAACAAAAATTATTTGTTGTTTTTCACTCTTCTTCATGTCATGTGTAGTGTTGAAGTATGCAGGCCAGCCTCCGTTTGAGCACTCGCCGGTGCGTCTGCGCTGTCAAAATGGAGACTACATCACCTTGGACACCAGCTGGTCTAGCTTCATCAACCCTTGGAGCCGCAAGGTGGCCTTCATCATCGGACGACATAAAGTCAGGACGTAAGGACAAACTCACACAAATTCAGGACCATACAAAGATAAAACTAACAATTTATATCCACAAATAAAGTCTCAGTGCTGTCTGTGTGCTCAGATGGAGGGTTGGATATGTGTATGACATCATAAGAAAGATGACATCACTGTACTGTCTTATTTGTCTCTAGGAGTCCACTGAATGAGGATGTGTTTGCTGCTCGGACTAAGGAGTATTTCCCAGTCACCCATGAAGAAATAAAAGATCTGCAAGCCAAGATCTATAAGCTCTTCCTGCAGGTGACTATTTTAGTGCTGAAAAAATTAATGTTGATCATTATTTATTTATTATTTTATTCATTAATTAAGAGAAAAGATCAAATATTTGCAGTTTAAAGCTTCATAAATACCAGTAACTAGCTTGTCTGTTTAATATCATTATGAAAGGAATCTTTTTTATAGCTCTAGAGCACATACATAACTAGATGTGTCACCCCTAGTAACACAAACACACACACACTGTACAAACACACAAGGATATCTGAAATTATCTTTTTTTTATGTTTGTGTATGTGTCAGAGTTTCTCTAGTAACCTTGACTCTTTTGTCTTTTATCCACAGCCGGTCCATAACAATGGTTCCAGTGGTTACGGGAGTTTGGGAAGCAACGGCTCTCATGAGCATTATATCAGTGTAGCTTCCTCAAGTGACAGTAATGGTAACCTGTGGGAGGACTCACACCGGGAACCGGTGAGACATCAATGATATCACTAGCCAGGAAGCCAATGTTCCTTAACACTACTGCCAGGGTTAATCATGTTGATACATTGTGTGTGTGTGTGTGTGTGTGTGTGTGTGTGTGTGTGTGTGTGTGTGTGTGTGTGTGTGTGTGTGTGTGTGTGTGTGATTGCAGATGACTCTGCACCAAATCTGTGCTGATGTGAACAGTTTCAAGAGTTGGGGTCAGCGGGCATATCGGGAGCCCAGCCACAAAATTGCTCTTCTTGGCAAACCAGCCACAGGTAATGCAACCCAACGCATAGTAAGCACAAAACGTTTTGAAAAATACATACTTTTAAGTTTGCAAATATTTTAATAGTGGCTAAAATGATCCTTTATCCCCCCAGCACGTCAGCCCCCCACAGCCTCAAACCCTGAGATCCGAGATCATGAAGAGGGCAGGAAGCAAACACACATTCCCTCCTACCAGCAGATCAACTGTGTGGACAACATCATCAGGTGTGTGATGGTTGTATCGTCATGATGCTCCTAGATGATTTCAGTGTATTACATGCTAAAGCACCTGTCACACTATTAATTGCATGTCTGGTGTGTGTGTTTGTTCGTTTGTCTATTCCAGATATTTGGAGAGCTGTACAGGTCCAGCCCTTAAACGGAAGAGTGACTCTCATTCCTTGGCCACCTCTTCTTCCTCATCCTCTACCTCAGAAGATGACAAGCCTGCCGGAGCCACTGACACAGCTCAGGCCAGCTCAGATGGTATAAACAGACACACACACACACACTCTTCTGTCACCATTTGTTGAAATGGTTGAATTTTGTTATATTTTTTTGCAAAAGCAACTTCAACTGTTCTTTATGTAGTCTCTCCTTTGTGTGCAGTGGTGGTGTTGGACAGTGAGGTGTCAGTGGGCCCTACAGCAGCAGCAGCAGCAGTAGTTGGAGCGCCTCTGACAGACATCACCATGTCCACCAAGGCCATGAGTGTGGTATCTGTCACCAGCCAGTGTTCATACAGCAGCACCATCGTCCATGTCCCCCAGCCTGAATCAGGTATATAAACATAGCCTTTTATCTGTGTGTCAGATCACAAGATTCACTCAGATGCTCTCTTGCAACTCAACTGTAGATCTCACATTTTAATTAACTGCATATGGAAGTTAAAGCTTCATTTAGAATTTGTAAGCACGGAGTCTTTAAACAGGCATTTAAACTGTCTATTGAATGTGTTTCTTCCTCGATGCTCTCCCACAGAGGCCACGGCACTGGAGGATGCCCCGATGGGCAGTGAGCCCACTGATGCTGCTCCGACACCTGTCCGTACAGCCCTGAGTCCTGCCACAGAAGAGCGAAGGTTTGTAGGTCTCACCAAGGAGGTACTATCAGCTCACACCCAGAAGGAGGAGCAAGAGTATGTGGATCGATTCCGCCATCGCATCCTCCAGAGCCCCTACAGTTCCTATCTGCAGCTGGACAACAGCTCCCATCACTCCCATCACCGAGGTATATATTTAAATGACTAACAGCATGTGTGGATTCAGCGAATGCCTAATATCATTTTTAAGGGATATCTTCACTTGTTCGAACAAAGTTATTCTGCAGCCTATGTCCATTTCACCACAGGTGACTACTTACGTCCAGTGAGCGCTGCTGGGTGGAACCGCTCTCGGAGAGGAAAGCCCAGACACAAGCGGCCCAAACCCCAGGGCTCCTCAGACAGCTATGCCTCCCCGGCTGGCCCGCCTCGCCATGTTCCTGACTCCTCGTGGCCCTCCTCAGAGTCCTCCCAGCCCCAGATGGGTTCGCCCTACAACCAGGCATCCCCACTCCAAGGGCCATTCTTCCCCATGATGGCGACTCAACCTGGCCCACAGCAACCACCCACACCACAGCAGCTGCCTGGAGCCACTCCTGTGGTGCTGCAGCCTCCTGACCAAACCCAGCTCAGCTACAACTTCAACCTCATGCAGTCTACTCAAAACCTGTCATGCATGCAACCAATCCAGATGGAGCCCATCCAGAATCTGCAGAATATCCAAAACTTCCACAACCTGCAGGCCATGACTTCAGCCCAGAGCGTCAACCCTTACATGGCTCCAGTCATGGCTGTCATCCTGCCCAACTACCCAACTTTCACTCCAGGTTATCCGTCCATTTACCCACCGTCCGCCCCTTCTTTTCTGCCCCAGGCACCCATCACCATGACAGGATTTGCCCCAGGCAGTGTCCCCTTCGTTCAGCCCCAGTTCCAATGCCAGCCTGGCCCCCTCGCTCAGACCTCCCCAGGCCCTCTGCTTTGCTCACCCAGAGCCAGCTCCTCTGTTGGGGAAGAGGAGGAGGCGGCTGAGCCCCGGGCTTTATTCTCCAGCTCTCGCTCGAGTTCTCCACTTCAGCTCAACTTGCTGCAGGAGGAGCTGCCCAAGCCGAGTGAAGGGCAGAGCAGCACCGGGCACAACCATGCTGAGAGCCTCCATGAACAACACACCAACGAGGTGAGTCTGCCATTTACAACCCCTACCTACCCTCCTATTGTTTTCACATTGCACTTGGTTTAATCCTGACTGTTAAACCTTCGCTTCGGTCAGGGTGACGCCCCCAGTGATTCTGGGAACCATGATGCCCAGTCGACAACCAGCGAGCTGCTTGACCTGCTGCTGCAGGAGGATGCCAGGTCTGGGACCGGCTCAAATGCCTCAGGGTCCGGGTCAGGGGAGTCTGGAGGCTCACTGGGATCTGGATCTGGCTCCAATGGAACCTCAACCTCGCACACCGGTAAGAAGGAAAACACTCACCCGACTCAAATCGTCTTTGCATTGAATAGAAGGGTGAAGTGACTGACGCAGAGCTCTTCCTGGGTTACAGGCAGCAGCAACAGCAGCAAATACTTTGCCAGCAATGATTCATCAGACACATCACGCAAAGCCCGCAAGAGCCAGGAAGCACCGGCAGAGCACCAACACAGCTTTGACACTCGGGTGGAGAACTCGCTGTGGAGCATGATCCAGCACACGCCTGAACGCGTCATGATGACGTACCAGATCCACACCAGGTACAAACACACAACACTGCTTTGCCCTTTTCATTCCACTCGTCATGAACAAAAAAAGGTCAGTCCTGTCAAAACATTTGTTGGCTAATGCCAGTGATTTGCTTTGGCTTCACTGATTGAAATCTGGCCAGAAAAGCAACATGCTTCAAAATTTCAACCCACACAGAGCAGTGCAGAATTACTTTCATTCTTTCCTGTCAAATTAATTGTTCCTTCATCCTTGGAACATTGTGATTTGTGCTGGAAAGGAGTGAAAATATCTCACCTAATTGAAATGTTTTCTTTTTCTGGGGAAAAACATACTTTAAAAGCACTCTTTTCACCTTTTGCAAAAGCTGTTCATGGATGATCACCAAACCAAATTGTATATAGTATCATTTGAAATGTATTATTACATTAAAATATTTTATTCCATTTAACGATCTCAAGAAGGATCAGCATGTGTGATTTCAAAAGCTTTCAGCTGAGTAACAGCTCTGCTAAAATGTACTCCTTCTCTTTTTCAGTCTCTTGTCAAACTGTTTGAAGGTCTTAAGGTCAAAACTTTTTAAACGTTTGAAGTCAAATCTCTTTGAAGCCGCTGGTTGTGGGATCACAGAAACATTTGCATTAGTTTTTTTAGGCTTGCCATCATTTTCATTACATGTGACATCGTATGACTGCTTGACAGTTGTTTGATGACTCTGCCTCACTGATCCCCATAATCTTCATAAAAAGTCGGCGTCATTCCTACTTCTCAATCCTTATGGCCAACTGTTGAGACTGTTTTTTATCATTTTGTGTCTTCATCCCACCTTTTTGAGTGTAGTTTAAAGAAAAATGTCTTATATTTGTAAGATTGTGTTTTTTTTCTCTGTCGACACCATTCCCACATCTTTTAACTCGTCCTCTTGTATCTGGTCTTTCCTCTCCTCCAGGGACCAGAATGAGGTGCTGGCAGAGGACCGGGAGAAGCTGCGGGTGCTTCAGCCCCTCCAGCCCTGGTTCAGCCAGGAGCAGAAACAGGAGCTGGCTGAGGTTCATCCCTGGATCCAACAGCACACTATCCCACAGGAGATCGACACACAGGTTGGGATCCGCACACACACACACACAAACAAATTCCTCTTCTGCTCAGCTGAAACAAACATATAACATATTTTTGTCTCTCAGGGTTGTGTGAGCTGCAACTCAAGTGCAGGGGTGGCCCACTCCCCTCACCCTCCGGCCCCCGACAGCTCGTCCCCTCTGGAGAGCCCTCAGCAGGACTCAATGGCACCCGGGGTGGACACTTGAGAGACCTGTAATCCAAAACAACAACCAACCACCCAGCTCACAGCGAAACCAGCCCTGCCAGAAAACCTCGACAACTCCCACCACACATCTCTTCTGACCAATCTGGAGGAGTGGGTCCCTACGCTTTAGTTTAACTTAATTTGTAAAGGTATCAGAGGCTGGACCAGGCCCTGAAGGAACAGAGGAGGCGAGAGACACGGGCATTTTTACTGGCATTTTCTCTCAGTCAGCCTAATGTGACTGCCTTTATCGGACCATGAAAATTATACCTCTCTTCTTATTGTGTTTATAGAGCCTCTGTAGGGGTTAGTTTGTATTTAAGACTGACCACATCCTTTGGCACCACTTGATGCCCAATATAGAAAGAGTGGTCCTATGGTTGCTGCCCCCAGAACATGAGCACTGTGTACACCGGCTGTGACCGGGTGACAAGACAAAGACGGCGCTGGCCCAGTTTGAGTATCAGAACACACAACAGACTCTTTCTTCACTGACATGGAGTGAAGGTTGTACTGTGTGTACCACATCAACTCCTCCAGTGACATTACCATGGTTGACACATGGTAGCTTGTTTTTTTTTTTTTTTTGGATGGACACTAAGACAAAGACACATATGCTGCTCTGTTTATAATGTTCGGATTCTAATCTTGTAAGTTAATTGTTACTGGAGTGTATTCTCTTATTCCATAGGTTGGTTTTCTCTTGTCCAGAATATCAGTTTTGTATGGTATTTCGACTCATGAACAACAGCAAACATATTGATCATTTCAAATTGAATTTAGAGCTACCACACAAGTCCCATCCTCATTGCTCCTGTAGCGAGCCCTTTCTCTGCCCAGTATCCTGCCTGGTCACCCCCCCCCCCCCCCCCTCCCTCCCAGTACCTGTAGCTGACCTCTAATTGTAAAAACACAGCGTGGCCCCAAATTTCTTCTGATTGTGGGTTTACTTACTGAATGAATTTCCTGTTAGACTCTGTTGCTGTCTGTATGACTGGCTGTGTGAGTGCGTGTCTGTGTGTAAAAGAGAGACAGAGAGGAATTAACTAAACCGTTGAAATTCTGTGAATGTTGTCGCTCTTTTTCTTGTACTGGATTCAGATTGCAGGTGAGCTTGTGAGTGTGTGTGCGTGTGTGTGTGTTAGTGAGTGCTGATTGATTGAGAGCTGCTTCCTTCGATACAGTTGTCCATCAGCGCAAGACCGACCAGGGTTTTCTACGGTTTTTAGATTGAAAGTATATTACAGTACCATGTATTTTATAGAAAATGTACACAAAACAAAACTTCACGAAAGTGTATAAAAAGCCATTTGTCTTGAATTCAGGGACTGTTTGTGACACAAAGGAATGAATAAATGAACTATGACCTAATGTGTCCTTAAGCGTGATTGTTTAAGTACAATACACAAAAAAATATGATATAGAGGTACCAGATGTAATTCAGTCAAGTAAACATTAATGGATGATGTACAATTTTTACACCCATCAGTTCTAACAGTAGTTGCAGGCTCAACACAAAAATAATTTTAAAAAAAGCAAAGATCATCAACAAAGTGTGTACATGCTTTACACCACAACCAGGGAGGTATACCTGAAGACACCAAGGTCATCTCCTCCATATTATTTTTGGATATTTGTCAATTTAAACGACCTGAGGGTGAACTGACTGTGTACAAAAAGTAAGTGGTAAGTTTTTAAAGCTGATTCTGATATTTTGTAGACTCTAAATATGTTTCAACGAATAAAAAAAATAATTAAAAAGTACTTAGAATTTCTCTGGCTGAGTTATTTTCCTGACAGTGTGGAGAAGGCTTTTAAATGAACAAAATGAACATATTAAAGTCTTAGAAGTTTTTTTTTAGAAAGTTTTTGTGACAAGTCAAAAAAAATCTCAATGGGGCAGGGATGCTTTAGGGTATTTGACCTCAACATTTCTGTTATCCTGGCATCCTGGCTCAAAACCTTGTCAGCTTTCTTCTTTCCCACAATGTAGTGTTCCTGCATTATTGATAGAAAATCCTAATTTTTTATGTTAAACTTTTGTTGGATTACCAGGTGGAAAAAATGTGTTTTGAAACTAAAAGCATTTTTCAAAGCAGACTTTTTGACCTGTTAAAGACAGGTGCAGCTAACAATATTACTGATTTATGCAGTACCTTAATTACTGGAATAAAGCCATATATAATAATAATAATTGCTCCACCTGTGTGTTTTCTGCAATGGTATGTCAAAATGATGGCTGTGAAAACATCAATGAAAAAGATTAAATGACATTTAAAGTACAGTTTGGACCAACAATTCCTAAATATGAGAAGCCTGGAGACCACTGAGCTAAAATATTATTACAGTAATAAGTAGTGAATTACACGTACTGTGTAATATTCACATTCAACGTCAGCACAGGTATCTACTCTTAACAATAATGTGGGATAACAAAATTTCCATTAAAAATCTGCATCAAACATTGAATTTTAATACATGTAAAAACAAAACAAAAAAAAAGGAATTCCACAAATGAAAAATGCAGTCTGAGCATCAGAATAAACTGCTTCATCTGTCAGTTACAGTTACAGCATACAATCAAAGCCTACAGGAAGCAGCACACACTGATTGTAGTGCATCAGCGGTGCCTCAGTCCGGTCAATAAAGCCAAGATGAAATATGTGAGTAAACAGAGAACAAAGTGAAAAGCAAAACATCAGTATGTTTTTTTTTTAACTTGAGGAATAATAACAAAAGCTGTAATAACTGATCATTCATCTTCACTCAATCACAAACGAGTCAACTTCATTCAACATACAGTATGTACACATTTCTCCCGTCATTTAACAGCGAAGGCTTGGTTAAAAGTCTCCACTCTGGGTGGCGCTGTGGTCCTGTGCACAGTTGTCCCAGGTTTGATCATACAATGGCAGAAAATGAAATCAGCTTTTCTTTCTAACACTGGCATTTTGAAAACATGGTGTCTCTATATGAGCCCTTTTTATGCGATTTTCTGCATTTCACATCAAAGCATTTTGGCAAACATTGACTCTCTCTCTCTCTCTGTGGAGTCTCTCCTGCCAGGACACAAGGCAGTGTGTGGAGGTGTTTTTCTTGGAGGGCAGCCTCTGGACCAGCCAGTGACTCCGGTTTGACCTCTTCTTTGTCATTTTCTCACTTAGAAAATTTCTGCATCTCTGCAAAGAAACAAAGACAAATTGAGTGTGAGGAGGAGAAAAATGTGAGCTAATCCGTCACAGTTGACTTTGCATGAACGTTTGTTACCTTTATCAAGATCAATGACTTTAGGCTGAGTGTTCATGTGGACCTTCTCTTTCAGCAGGTTGTTCTTGTAGTCTAAAATCACACAGGAGAAAGTAAGAATACACACACACACACACACACACAGACGGTCGAGACGTGCGCCACCGTGTATCCACGCTCCACTTTTTCATTTAACTCACCGAATCCTCTCTCCTCCGGCTCACGAGCGCACACCCTCACCTCTGCGACATCCATCTCAAAATCATCTGAGCTGCTATGACTTCTGCTAGACCTATAACAGCCAAGAATAATACACCTGAGTGTGCGTTTAAGGGTAAGGAGTGGTCACACGTGTGTTTGTGTGTTTACAGCACTCACCTAATAGATGGCTGTGGATAAAACTCTGAAACAAAAGAAAATGAAAGTGAGATTCAGAAATGTAAATTCAATGTAAATCACCTATAATCACACTGAGGTATTGCAGTTCAGACCTTTGGTTTTACGTCTGCGTGTGATGAGGATGATGATGAGGATGATGAATGCCAGGAGGAGGAAGGAGGTGAGGACATAGCCCAGAGGCAGGAGAAAGTGATGTCTCTGGTCTGGCAGAATGACGTTGATGACTCGCGGTGACTCAACCTTTGTGGAGTCTGAGTGGAGCGCAGATGACAACCGTCAGCATTTAGCTTCCCTTTATTCTTTATCCTTTCTCTCACAAGAGATTTATAAATGTAGAAACCAAATCCAGACCTTACATTGGACAGACATTACACAACCCATGAGTAACACAGTAATGATAGTTTTAACTTTGTTTTTTGAAGTTTCATTTATACTCTAGAGTTCTTTGCTCTCTGTTGGAGACTCTTTCTGTGGCTCTGCACCCTTAATTTTAGATGAAGTCACATTACATTCTCCAACCAAACTTCATCCAAAGCTTACTAAATCTGCATTAACGATTGTTCATCTGGTATAAACATTTGATTCTTTCTTTCATTTAAGTTTATTTTTGGAGCGGTTCTTCCTCTTTTAATTCTCATACTCAATCATAAAAACGCTTTAAGCCACACTAGAAGCGCAGCTTTAGAAATGGCAGAATAATGCCAAAATGTGAGAAATATCCTTTCTTTTGTATTCATCCTTTTGACACTAGTATTGATACTCAAAACAGGACTTACTACAACTTAGTGCAGCCAGAGGCACTAGCTTGGCTGTAGTCTCTTTTGGTCTTGTTTTAAAATGCAGATAATTTTATAAATTTGTGAAATTGATTGTGGTAACCATGTTGGGTAATAATACTTCTTCTTCTACATGATTTATTTCTTTATTAAAGAAGTTTTATGTGGTGTGTGACAAATTTGTGTGGTAAATGTTTTAAAGAAGTTAAATATTCTCTGTTTTAGTGTATGAATAAGAGCGAAGGACAATATAATATAAAATATCTGTTTGAGATTCAAAAGCTTGCTGTCACGTTCTAACTTTCACCTCTTTTTTTAGTATACCGATGTTGTGGACATTGAGACACAACATCGAGACACAAAAAAACTTTTAAACTTTTAAATCCCGCTCCAGACATGTTTTATGTGTGTGTATATTAAACACTCTACTTTGAATAATAATGTGTGATATGGTTTTTCCACAAAAGTTCAATTATCTCCTTAAAATCCTTCAAATGACTTCCACTCCTTTTCAGTCATTAAAAGTTCCAGAATCCATAAATGTGAAAATATTTGTTATTTCTGGACACAAGATGTCTCCTACTTCACTGTAAAGTCAATTCTCAGTGTTTGTGCACTGCAGGCTTCAAGCTTCCACGTCAGTGAATATTGGACCAAGATTGGCTCCAAACTAGTTGTGATGTAACAAATCATGCTCATAGGTAAACATAGGTAACATAGGTAAACCTTAAAATCAGATTTTCAGTGATCGCAGAAAAACTTTCCCCCTTTAGCAGATGAATGTGAAAACAGCCTTCTAGTGTGAAACTCTGCACACTGAAGCTCAAACTTCCAAGTGAGGTAACAATAAGAAAAACACATTTTTGAGTGGAGGGGGACTTTAAGTTTCGCCTAAATTCATTTGGTCTGTTCCCAGAGCATTCAGTGGTTTTAGTTTAATGTGTGTTTGTGGTGGCAGACTACATGTAATGCTAGAAGTCTAACATGTGCTCTCACTGGCAAAGATTTCTCTCCAAGCTTCTTGAAAAACATTTTAGTGTGTGCCTGTGGCTCCATATGTGTGTATTAAGTACTGAGTGTGTGCGATGCCACGTAAGCTCTAGCACCTTGCAAATTATTTTATGTCGCTTTTTTACATGTGATGACATTTCCTGGCTGTAAAAAAAAATGCTGAGCACATTTCCAGGGAAAACAATTAGCTTGGCGGCATTATGTGAGATGTGCGGTTCTGCTGAGTGTTAAGAAGTGGAGGGGGGAGGGAAAGCCTGGTTTCATTTTGCTTCATTAAAAAAAAAGTGCAAGGCAAGAAAGCAGCTGCTGATCTCAGACTCAACATATTTGAGCCAGAATGAGATCCAGATAGTCATGCTGTGATTTACTTTTCCTGGCAGTAAAACACAGAAAGTCCAAGAAAGGAAGAGGAGTGAAGGAAGGACAGAGCCTGGGTGGAACGGGAGAGGAAAGCCAATGGAGAGAGAAAGGAGGGAAGGAGGACGGTGAGATGTTTCTCCAGAGCCCTGCCTCGCTGAATGAAGTTAGAAAGGACCTCGCCCCGGCAAACACAAACTTTCAGTGCATACACATCTGCTTGTCTGCTGAGTCCGTCAAAACAACATGTTCATTAACATTCCAAATCTGTTAATCCTTTCATTTTGTTTGAAGCCATTTTCTCCTGACCAGTGCCCTGATGGGAACATATGTGTTTGTGTTTAGACTGTCTGCCCTTTCCCCTCCCTACCCAAACTGCACTGGGAAATATCTCTGATGGGAGGGAGGGAGGGCTGACCTACATCTCTTATTCCCTATTTCATCAACAGACTCGCCCCCGTCCTTCTTCCTCTCTTCGTCCATCTCTATCTCATAAACCTGAAACACACGTCCTGCTCTTGTCCGCGAAACTACCGAAAATAGGTTGATCTCTTTCTTTATAAGAGAAAGTCAAAAAATAAAGTGAGCGAAGCGAGTGAAAGGAACGTGATGAAAATAAACAAACCTGAGCATGTGGGATCCTCAAAGGAGGAAAAACAGAGTGAGGGCAGGATGGAGGAAAGATGAAGGTGGGGGTGAAGAGAGGATGAAAAAGTCCTGTAACTCCTCCAGAATGTCAGCAGAGAGCCAAAATCAACAGGCAGCAGACAGTCAAAGAGGGCAAAACAAGAGCAGATAAGAAGACATAACATTGCAGCAGGCTACTGCTGTCTGAAAGCACAGAGGAAGAAACTACACTAACATCACTCACACTGTGTTTGAGAGGGTGATCGGTTATGCATCTTGCTTCTAACCAGCACAATTCCCATGGTGCAATCCTACTGTATTATTACAGCTCGGGAAGGATTAATTGCGAGGGCAGAGCTGTATCCGAGAGATTCCACAGAAATGAGATCGGTCTTGGCATTCACAAACACACACACACACACACACACACAAATGGACTCAGCCGCAGGCATTTCTCATCTATAAACCTCTCTCAATGATTTTCCCATATTGATCTGCCATTATCGGCTTTGCTTCAGTACTGGAAACAGACACATGCACCAGAAAACTCTCTCATCCTTCAAGAATTTGAGGTAGGCAGCTGGCATGCCAAGATGCCAATCCGCTCTTCTGTCTGTACCCCCCTCCCCCCTCTTCTTTTCTCTTTTCTTCTCCTCTTTCTAATATGCACTCAGAGACGGAGCTTTTTAGGCAGGTCAAAGTCCTAAGAAATAAACTATGGAGAAACCATAACCTCTGCAAACACACATAAAGAAAACAGGCAATGAAAACAAATGAGTATTGAGTGTTGCCATAATGATGAAATAGTGAAGATGTTGGTTTTTGAGGAAGGTAAAAGGCAATGAGTGTGAGAGAGGGCAGGGTAGTGTGTGTGTGTGTCTGTGGTTTCACATCTGTGGTTTGGCATCTGACGAGCTGACAGTGCAAGAAAATTCTCATGAAACAAACAGAAAAGTTCAGAAAGGGGGGGGGGGGCGTCGGGTTCTTTCCCCGATCTCTTCTTCTGCTGTTGCTTTGCTCTGCTCTTTGGAGAGACTGAGGCCGAGACGAGACACGGCAAGGATGAATGAGGACAAGATGACGAGTTACAGAAGGGAGAAGTGAAGGGAAGAGCAGATGTTTGTTGTTCTTCTTAATTGTGCACATGATAGTTCAAATCCACTAAGTTATAAAACATCCTCTCTGCTAAGGCACTCACACTGATCTATACCTAGAGCAGAGAGAATTTTGTGTTTGTGCGTGTTTGCATGTGTGTGTGTTTGTATACCTTTGTCTTCACTGGGTAGTGCTCTAGCAGGCTGGGTGGTCTGAATCACTGGTGCCTCCACTGTGACCATGAACTCTCTTCTCTCGTGTAGACCACAGTAATGATGGTGGAGGTGGCACGAATACAACCCCTGATCTGTGGGCTGTAAACACACACAAACACACAGTCGTGTTTCCATCACTTCAGAGGACATCGACTTACTTCAATTTCCTGGACACTTATCCTAACCTTAACCATAACCCTAAACTGACCTTAACCTTCAACTGAGTCTTCACCCTAAAACTAGTGATTTACATTAAGGGGGCTTGCTTTTTGTCCCCATAAGAGAGGTGAGTTCCCACAACATGACTGTGTAAAGAGATTTACATCCCCACAACATGAGGAATACCTGGTCCAAACAAAGTTTTCAAGGATTTATCACTTTGTTGGGCTGCCAGACATCTGTGAAGCTAGGGAGACTCATATTTTTAGGGTTTTAGTTGTATGCTGTACTCTGCCTTGCATTGTTGCTGGAATATTTTCCAACATGGCTGTCCAGACTGCCATGATTGATGAGTGTCTAATCTATTGGGGCATACATTACATGTTCACATTTCATAATACTGGCAGTCCATTAAAGTTGCACATAAATATAATGTCAGTGTACTGCATTAATGTAGTAAAACAAATCTGTAGTGATCAGTTGAGAAATGTACAACTGTGCTCATTTTGCAACTATGGGTTAATTTCTTAAATGTTACTGTATATGTAATTATATAGTGTAACTGTAGTTTGTCAAAATCTGATTTGGCCTGTATTTCACGTATTTCTGCAGATGAAAATCTGAGGAACTATTTATCTGTATTGTTTTAAAAAAACAAACAATTGCGCATTAAAACATGTTCAAACTTTAAAAAAAAAGAGCAAAAGTGGTCTGACATTCAGCTCAGTGTTGTCTGCAGCCGGAAAACTGGTCCACAGTGTGGTCAAGGGGACACAGTGCACCCCTGAGCCCTGTATGTATTTAACCTAAATGTTCTGATTTATGAGCTCTATCAAAAAATACTGGGACCCTTGAGATTCCTCCCAAATGTGAGTATCAATTTTAGTCTGCTTCTTATTATCACAAAGGGCACAGAGGGCCCGATCATGTATTGTTTGTTGTGGTACTGCTATTTTTGTTTATTTAAAATTTATGTGGATTGCTGAACTTAATGTAGCTGCCAACCTCATTCCCCCAACAGAGCAATGAAGTTTGACTTGACAAGAGCTACATTACAAATGCAAATCCAATGTGTTTTACAATATACATGCACATACACGGTGAATTCCTGCAACCAAAGTACATAGAAAGTACATTGTTTTCTGTTCTTTTCTGTTCCTCTGTTTCTGTTCTTTTGTTCCTCTTTCACACCCACAGACATACACACCTGCAGATCAGATATGCTGAGTGAGAAGTCTCCCTCTGAGAAGGCTTGATTGCTGATGTTCATCTTCCTCTGGAGGAACAGGGGTCCGTAGCTGCGCTGCTCCCCTGAGGCATACAGGTCCACCAGCCGGTCAGCACGGTCATGGCGGATTCCTGGGGACTGGCGGTCCCAGTGGACCACCTGGTTGCCACCAAGGCAGGGAAAGAGATATATTTTTCAGTCAACATCATGTAATCCCTCTAAATTAAAACTAAATCTAGATGAGCTCATGTAGTACACACACCTGCTGGTCCTCCTCCTCGTCGCTCCAGTCCGTCCACACATTTCGTCTGTTGACACACGGCAGCACCACGGTGCTTCCAAGCAGTACCACGAACACCGCCTTCTGTCCATCCCAGAAGCGCTGCTCTTTACGACCTTTATGTATATATTTTATAGTAAAAGTGCAAAAAGATAAGCCGAGTCAGCTTTTACAGTTGATATGTGCTTCGGCTCACATTTTGACAGATGGTACAGTGTGATACATACGTGATTTCGTGACGTTGAGTTGTACTCTGACTGTCTCGTACAGGTGGCAGTAGAGATGGTGGAGGTTACAAGAGTACAGACCTCTGTCATTCATCGTAACATCTATCATCACAAGGAGAGACACAAAAAAAATGCAAGCATAATGATTATGTTGGGGGAAAATCATGTTGTCTATACACTTAAAAACCATACCAGCTTGTATAATGTAGACCATCAATTAATAATGTTTTGTCACATGACCGCCAATGATTTTTAGATTGATTTCCTATGAGGGAATATGGATTTAGTTACATTAAAGGCACATGAATGCAGTTGGGAGAAGAGACTGTTTTGAAAAATTGTCCTTGTTGGTGCACTCTGGTGTTTGTGAAGCTCTAAATTTAGTAGTTTCTTGAATCAAAAGTGTTGCTGCTTTGGATTAAACTCTCAAGTGTTGAATGCTGGAGTTTCCCCACAAGCTCTTGAATGCACCATCACAGAATAGCTGTGTTTTATGGCAGAGGTAGTCCATGTCACCTGAAATAAAGACCATCTCTAACCATCATAAAAATCAATACACCTTTATGAAATTGTCTTTTGCCCTAAACATCTTTAAGGGAAGGGTCTCGTACATTTTGACTTTGATTCAGTGCTGGTGTGAAATGAAAAACTGATCTACAATCTTATTATATTATTTGAAAAATGCACATTGACATGTAAGCAAATCGGTCCCTTTAAGATAAAAATCACATGAAATCAGAGCCATAGTGAATCAAACAGACAGACAAAAAAATGCAGTGAGTGTGACCTTTGATGACCAGGGAGAAGTTTCCATCCTTGAAGGCCTTTTTGCTGAGGCTGACCCTGCCCATGTTGTAGGAGTTGTAGATCCTCTGGTCCCCCGCAGAGAACATGTCCACCACCCTCTCCATGGCGTAGTCTGGACGGTCCCGGTACAGGTCCCAGTGGAGCACCCTCTGTCTGTCCCTCACCCCGTCCCTGGTCCACACCATGCGGCCGCTCACACACTGTAGCACCACCCTGGATCCGGCAGGGGCACTCACATTATACCCTGCCACCACCACGCTGCTGCTGCTGTCAGACTGGCCTGACACTGAAGGATGGACAGGGAGGAGAGTTTACACACGGGAGCATTCTGCAGTTACAAAATCCTTGAAGGGGGATACATAGAAATGAATAACAACTGGACACACACACATGCAAAAATAACACACCTGCAGTGAAGAAGCAGGCCACGGGGACTGAAATAGAAACAGTTGCAAAAGTTAATGGGATAATCACTTAAACAGGCAGAGTCACTGCATACTGTGCTTTTTTTTTTCAAAAATATATACATGCTGTTGGAGAGAAGGCTCTGTAAATTCAAATTCAACTACAAGAAAAGACAGGCAGGTTAATAAACAGTAACCAAAGATCATTGTTTTATATCTCAAGAGATCAATACAAGACATTTCACTGCAGCTATACAAAGAAACTCAACAGGCTTAGTTAGAAACAGTAGTGGAATGTCTGCTCTTTGACTAATATTCATGATGTGCGGTTGAGTGAATGACTGGACACTGTGCTGATGTGTTGGACACTGACTCGGTGAAACTCATCTGACAGGAATGTGTGTGTGTATGTGTGTGTGTGTGTGTGTAGGAGTGGGTGTGTGTGTGTGCCCGCACGCTTTTTTATTACCTTACTGGGACCTTTTCTGGTATAAACACCGACCTTGTCGGGACCAGTAGTCCTCATAGGGATCAAAGCCCAGTCCTAATGAGGCAAAACGTCATTTCTGAGGTCTTGGTTGATGTTGGAGGTAAGGTGTGAATTGAGGTCAGGTTAAGGTTAGGGTTACAGTTTGGGTTAGGACGTCCACAGTGAATGGAAGTCAATGTGAATGGAAGTGAATGGAAGTCAATGCAATGTCCTAATAAGGATAGCTGTGCAAACTTTCTGTGTGTGTGTGTATGTGTGTGTGTGTGTGTGTGTTTGTGTGTGTGTGTCTAAAAGGCTAAGGTGGATGGGAGGAAAACTTTGAGTCTGGCTTTAACGTCAGTCAGATATTCACATCAGAAGTGTTTTCAAACATTTGAAATCATCTTTTTCTTAAAATACCAATCTCAATCAATTAAAAAAGAGAAAATTAAGACAATACTTAAGTACTTATTAATTGAAAATGCTTTTAAATCTAAATCTAATTATTAATCTAATGTCTTGAAAAATCCAAGCAATTTTTTACTTATTTGCAGGAGTATCAAGTATCAAGGAGTATCAATATCAAGCCTTGTAATGTTACTATATGCACGCATACTCAATCTTGCAACAAATGTAAAACAACGCACCAGCCAAACTCCAGCCTACTTACTGTGGATCAAGAGGAGAGCCTGGAAAACGATGTCCTCCCTTGCAGGCTTCATGTTGACAGTTTTAATGGTACCAAAGACTTGTCGGGGCTGCACACCTGGCTGTCGGCCCTGTGAGAGAGAAAATCAGTCTTGTTGATGCATCCGCAGCAGCAGCAGGACCTGGTTTTGTCAGATTTCAGAGTTTAGGGAGATGCAGAGGCAGCGCCACGTTAGGACTTCTACACAGAACCAAAACAGAAGTGTTCCCACCCGGGAAATGAAACCCGACACCTCCTCTCTCCATGCTCAAACCTCATAACCTCATTTGTTTCACCTCAGCGAGAGATTTGCGAGCACAGGAGAATATTGTCATATTTCTTTCTCTTCGTTTTTAAATGAATCAATTCAATAGTCACATAGGGATTAGCCTAACCCATCAAACACATTTACATTTTCTTCTTAACTCAACAAAGTACATTTGTTGAAAAGATTTATAAATAGGTAAAAGTTTTGTTCCATTAAATTTGAGACCTATTGTTGCTACTTTCAGATCAAATGTTTCATTCAAAATCTGTATGATCGCCTATGTATTAATTAAACTAATAATATATTAAGTAATGAAACTGACTCCACCGCCACCAGCCACAACATTAATATCCTGCTTATACACAGTAATACATAATAATAATCCAGTGCATATAATGTAGGCAAGACAAATACATTTACATTTATCTAAAAAACAATTTTTTGACGATTGAATAAAAGAAAATATGAATATGTAATGAATATACACAACATTTTATAACAATGATAAAAGACATTCTGCTGCAATAAGTAGGCTACTTTTACGTTTGATTGACTCAAAACTTCTTCCACCACTGCCTCACTGGTTTAGGGATATCTCTGTATCAGTTAATAAAGATGAATCAGTGCAGAAGCATTTATTTGCAACATGTTCAACTTTTGGTCAGGGGAATTCCAGTAATAATGTGCCTTATCTCCAGCAATACCAAATGTATCACTTAATTAATGAATCCCCAACTGATGCAACCTCTCTCTATAGGCCATGTTAAATTAAACCACACTACGTTAACAATATTGGCCTTTTTGTTCAGCAAAGGAGAGCAGACTCGTCAGGTTTCCACTCTGAGCAGAGATGTCTCCTTATTCAGCTCAATCACGCCCCTCGGTGGCAGATTTCCTGCTGTGAGATGCAGAATCACCGTGTATATCCGGATATCAGCAATACGGATGCGCATTTCCTGTCTGAATCTGATCATATTATCAAATGTGGTCTTTTTCCTCTCTCTTTTTTTTATTTTTTTTATTTTTTATCGAAGTTGAAGTATTTGAAGAGACAGAACAAATACGGACGTGTTGAATATATGTTTGTACTTATATAATTTCAAAAGCTCGTTCCCATACCGGGAGTCGAACCCGGGCCGCCTGGGTGAAAACCAGGAATCCTAACCGCTAGACCATATGGGACTCTTAATTGCAATGAAGTAATTAAGTATTTTCTCAGAGAATTATAACCATCAGATTGATATTTTGTTATCCTAATTGAAAATGTGTAATAGGACCCCCATGCCTTTGCAAAATAAATAACGAAATCCTCCATGACAATCATGAAAATCTAGATCCAGATTTACTGGGATATGCAGTGTATCGCCTGTAATTAGTAAATACAACAGTGAATAGCTTTATCTGATTTTTATATTCTATTGCTTCATGTTTTGACTTGTATGGTTGGCCCTTTGGCCTACATAAAGGTACTGAAGTATCAGATTGAGATTTATTGCCAAGTAAATTTGCACATACAAGGAATTTGTCTCGGTGTTGTGGTGCATGACAATCAAAAAAATGAAGGTAAGAGAAAAAAACAAGCGTCTATACAAGGTAAGAAAAATACAACAAAAAAATTTACAATAAAGAACAAGTAAAAATCTATTTTATGTGAAGACAGCTGTTGACTTGAAAAATAATGTACAGGATATTGACTGGGAATGTGCAAATGTTCTCAGTGTATACAGTATATGTAATGTGCAAGTGTAATGACACAAAGAATACAAATATTGCGTCAATGTAACGCGCCATGTTAGATGTGAATGTAGATATACAGTTAACAGTCTATACTTTTCATTAAGAGCTTTAAAGATGTTTCTATTTTTTAATACATTAAACTGTTAATAGGCTACATGTTCTTAGAGATACTTAGAATGTTCTTATATTATTTACAATGACAAAATATTTTTTGACCAAAAAAATGACAGAAAAAGCAAAACCATTGATAAGATTTTGTATAACTATCAACCTTTTAAATATCAGTACAAGTACAATCTGAAATACCGCTCAGGAATATCTCTGTACAGGCGGAACGTTTTTTCCGACCTGTTAGAAAAACCGGAACTTTTGGATGTAACACGCCAAGCGCTTCCCCTGAAACAAGCGAACTCATTCAAGGGTTTGTGGCTGGAGGTAAACGAGTCTTCCTAATGTAATGATTTTGAGGAATATCATACAATCGTTTATTTATACCGTCTTGGACGTAGTTGTAACACTGGAACATCGATATTAGACGCATAAAAGCCATTTTGTACGTCTGTTTCAGCGCTCGGCTACGTCAGTTAGCTAGCACGCTTGCTCGGCATCGCAGCTAACTTTAGCTCGCTAATCACCCGGTGAACTTCCAAGCAAAGACCTTTCCTTACTTGTTTGAAATCAGTTTAAATAATTCTGTACAGCCGAGAAACCTCACATACGTCTTCTGTTTTTGCAGGTCCTGTGTTAAACGTTTAAAAGATGTTTCTGACAAGATCGGAATATGACAGGTAGGTGGCAGAAACACAAACTGCTTTGTCATTTATTGAGCGCTTCTCAGTAGAAACCATCAAAATAACGACAGCACGGTGATGTTAATCTGTTGTTTTAGTTGTTTGTACAGGTTGTGTTGTATTTTCACGGTTAAATGAAGTCTGGAAGTAGTTTTTAGTCCAGTCCTTGTAACTTTGTTGCTGTGTGTTGCAGGTAGTTAGCTAACTTAGCAGCTAACGGGTTATTTGCTTTCACTTTCAATATTGTCAGTTTTTTTTAATTGAACCTTTATTTAACCAGAAATGAAATGTGTTCTTCAACTCTGTTCTGGCTTAAAACGGACGGTAAAACTTTGCTCCCCGAGTGTGTGTGTGTTGTTTAAATGTGCACTAGAACATACAAACTCAACACAATGCCAAATAACGCCACAATATTCATTGGCAGCATCATTTTCTACCAACATTGAATTAATAATTACCATTATCCACATCCGTTTTACAGAGGTGTGAACACATTCTCTCCTGAAGGACGATTGTTCCAGGTTGAATATGCCATAGAGGCTATTAAAGTGAGTATTACTTGTTGAATAACTGAAACTGACCAATACAGTAGGCCTCTCATATACACTTGTTTACATTAATCTTGAAAACAAATGTCCACTTTGAGGCTCATACGTTTTTCTCTGGCTGTGCTCTTTTGCAGTTGGGCTCCACAGCCATTGGTATCCAGACATCAGAGGGGGTGTGTCTGGCTGTGGAGAAGAGGATCACCTCTCCCCTGATGGAGCCCAACAGCATTGAGAAGATTGTGGAGATCGACAGTCACATTGGTAAGAGGAAACACAAACTAAATGTCAGCTATTAATTTACTGAATCACAAGTTTGGCCACTGAAGATAAGTGCTTGAGTGGCTATTATTTGTTAACTTGTAAAAGTCATTATCTGGCTTCTGTTCTCATAAATCAGGTAATTAATCAGTTGTGTATTGAAATGTCAATGACAAAATTAATTTAAACATATTTGAATTGCATGTTTTGTACATTGGAATGCAACACGTTATGTTGAGAAAAAGAACAGATCAAAAAGAAAATGCCAAAAATAAATAAATACACAGGGATTTTTAAAATGATAGAAGCATCAAAATGTTCATGTATTAGTAAAATAGTACTAACAATAGAATAAGTACTGCATGAGTACTGGCCCGAGTAAAAGTAGTGCTTATGAGGTGAATCTTGAGTCGCAGCTTGTGATGTTTTAGCTGTTATCATATCTAGAGGGAGCTTAAGGAGTTTTGGTACAGTAAAAAGCAGAAAGTCTGAGAGCTGTACCCGAAGTCCATTAAAAGATTAATTAATATGAGAAGGATCCTAAAGGGACCCTCCTTGATTTCTGTCCAGAATTTCCCTCTGTGATTATTTTTGGTGTGGTGCTAACAGGAGGGGAATGCTTTGACACGATCAAGTAGTGTATCTTTAAAATCTATTATAGAAATATGCCTGCATTAAATTTGACCTTTGTGATGTTATTTGGGAGAATGCTGTTTTGTGAAATTCCTCATAAGTGACTGCAGTTTTGATCAGGCTGATGATTACGCCTACATTTGCTGCTTTAGATCACCGTGGGGTTTGTTCATTTTCTCTCTCTGTCTCAAAGGTTGTGCAATGAGTGGCTTGATAGCTGATGCCAAGACCCTAATTGACAAAGCCAGAGTGGAAACACAAGTATGTATGCTGAGAGAACACTGTAATACAAGTTGTTTTCCTGACCTTGTGATTTATCTGCAACTAACCTGTGTCCATTCCTCCTCAGAACCACTGGTTCACTTACAATGAGACGATGACAGTGGAGAGTGTCACTCAGGCTGTGTCCAACCTGGCACTGCAGTTTGGAGAGGAAGATGCAGACCCTGGTGCCATGGTCAGTCACTTTCCTTGTTGATATACTCATCCAGTTGAGCCTATGGGATGTTTTTTTTTTCTCCAAGGGCATAGATAGATGAGTAAACTAGCGTAACGTGTATTCTTCTGTCTGCTCTGTTTCTCTGTGTTTTCATCTATACAGAGTCGGCCATTCGGTGTAGCACTTCTGTTTGGTGGAGTTGATGAAAAAGGACCCCAGCTGTATGTAAAGATTTGTGCACATTACAAACTTTACATTTTAAACTGCAGCATGCTTACCTTTTAATTCTGACTACAAAGAGACTTAACTCCTTCTTTTGGTGAATCCAGGTACCACATGGACCCATCAGGGACCTTTGTGCAGTGTGATGCTCGGGCCATCGGCTCAGCATCTGAGGGAGCACAGAGCTCTCTGCAAGAGGTCTACCACAAGGTACCCAGTCCCACCACTACATCTTTATATTCAGCAGGAAAATGAGCAAATCAAATAATGTGATGTGTATATAAGCTGCTATCTTGCATTTGAGTTGGTAAATCATTGTTTTTCAAACATTTAATGAACCCAACATTCTTTTAGAATTTTCTAAAAGATTTGAAGATCACCAAGTTGCATCTTTTCTGTTTGCCCCTCTCTCACTGGGTAACCCTCAGTCCATGACATTAAAAGATGCCATCAAGTCATCCCTCACCATTCTGAAGCAGGTGATGGAGGAGAAGCTCAACGCCACCAACATTGAGGTTCGTTCCTCATTTCTTATCCTCTCTCTGAATATTTCTATTTTCTCTACCATTTTTTGTCAGTGAAAACATCCACTACATATTGCATCAGTGAAGACGTCCAGTCTTTTGTTGGAATGAAATAATTTAAGTTTGCATGACTGCCAGACTTTAAATCACTGGCGTTCCTTCAGGCTTCATTATTCTGTGTCTCTTCTGTAGCTGGCAACAGTAGAGCCTGGGAAGACCTTCCACATGTACTCCAAAGAGGAGCTGGAGGATGTAATCAAGGATATCTAGATCAGAAAAGACTTGGAGGTCTCGGTTTGAGCTCCGGGCAAGAGAGGAGAGGAAGAAAACCTGGGCTGAATGTCACGACACAACCACAACTTTCCATCAACACATTCTCCTTCTTGCTGCATTCAGATTTTTTGGACGGCAGAAGAGGTTTTCTCTTTGTACTATGCTTATTCTTGTCTCTCAGTATATGTACAGCTCTGTACTGGAGTCTAACCAGCGCTTATAACTGAGCGGCAGGGAAAAGTAGGGGGGTGGGGTATTTTTTTGTTACGGATCAGTACCACAATTAAACTGTTGTATTCAATAAGAGATCTGATTCAGCAGTTTTTGTGAATTCCTTGTTTTCTTGTGTTTCTCCATCATATCAGAGTGACATCGCTTGATAAAAAGGAACTCAGAGTGCAGGATGTCTTGCTTTAACAGTGGGGTTTGAAAGTCTGTGTTCACAAGAAAAAGACTTTTGTTGAATCTCTTATCAGAAAGAAATCAATATATTTATCTAAATGATATTTCACAAACCAGATGCAGTAAGTAAACACTATTAAGGGGTGTCCCGGTGGCCTTGGGGTTAAAGACACTGACCATGTCATCACTGTTGCACACCACCACCTAACTCTCATTGTTTTCTGTCACCTCTAGACTTTCACTATACAGAAAAGGCAGAATATCCCCCAAAAAACATGAAAAACAAAGTGAAGTATTTACAGGTGGTGTGATATGACCACAGTTTGCTTTTATCCCAACTTGAACTCTTGGTCTCAATTGCAAGTTGATGCAGAGTTTGAGAATCCACATTTTCAGCACCTAATCTAAAGTTAAATACCAGTTGCAACGACAATAACTAGCTAATATCTTCTAGTGTAAGAGAACATAATTCAGTGCTCTGAGGTAATATGTGATAATATGAACTGGTGAACCTTACAAACCAGATTCTGTCATTCAAATTCAGTTGACTTGTATTTAAGTCCTGTACTTGTAAAAAGTAGCACAGCACCAAGTCTTGAGTATCGGATGCACGGTTGTGCCAAGGATAAAACAAACTATCTAAAGATCTATCTTCTTACTATTTATTGTGAACAATAAATTATAATCTGTCCACAATAAATAATAAGAAGATAGATCCGTGAGTGCTGATGTTTTGTTAAAGTACTACTGTACTACTGTAAAAAAACAACCAATTTGAAGATGTAAAACAAAAGGTTAAGTTTTTAAGTATTAATGGTTAAATAATTAATTATTCATAAGCCTTTAATAATACTTAGGTTGCCTCTAAGGGCTGCTGACAATCTGGACCAAAATCCATTTATTAGCAACTTATTAACACTTCATTTATAATTTATGGCTTATTGAAAGTGAGACACATTAAAATATTTATGGATTATCAATATTCATAAATAGATGGAGTAAAGGCTGAAGTCAGTGGGATTTTCAGTACAATAATAAATAATGATGGATTTTTTGTGACCAACTTTGTTAGAATATATTTTACATTTTGTTTATTGTTAATTTCTTTCTTTCTTCTTTTTTTTTTTTTAAAAAAAAAAACGACCTACTTGGCAACAAACCTGTTTCTGATCCTGATGATAAATAACTAAAATGAAGCATTAAAATAAATATAAAGCGTATATTATATTTTTCTTTTAACCTCCAATCAGTTGGTGAAAAATCAAGTTATCAGTTGATAAAGTAAATTACACCTTATTTTACTTTTATCAGTCACTAGCTCTATTTATTTTTCAACTCCTCAGTTTTCCTAATATTTTGGTCTTGGTCTTAAGTAGAAATATATATTATGTTGGTTATTGGTGTATTCAGATATATTTATGACATGTCTGATAAATTTACTACATCTTGTCAGTTTCAGGGCTCTATAGGGAGTGCTAAAATAATGAACAAAAGACAATTCAAATTTTCTATAAAGCAAATTTATCCTCTTATGGGAAACAGGCTCAGGCTGTTCTTGTTTTTTTTAGTGTTTCTAGGAACCATCAACAAATTCAGAGAAAAAGTTCTGTAACAAATGTTTGCTGGTCTCTCCACCAGGGGGCAGCGCAGCACCAGAAAATACTTGAGCTGTTAGTGGAGGGAGAATCCTGCCGACCAATGAGATTGCAGGTTATTCTAATCCTGACCAATCATCTTCCACGGTGGATGGGCCGTTATTGAAGATGCATTTGGTGATGAGGGGGGCCGGTGGGGCAGAGGTTTGGGATAGATGAGTTTCTCGCAGAGTCCAAAGTTGGGCAGTGTCGTTGTAAACATGGTGTCCGTATGTTGCATTTTGGCGCTCGGGTTGTTTTCGACTGCGCTGTCCAGGGAGGGAGAAAAAGCGTCAGATGTGAAGAGGCTGCAGTCGGAGTTCAGCAGTGATGAGCAGCGACTTAGTTTAAACAAGTCGGACCTCTCGAAACGCAGCGCAGGACTGAATGAACAGACATGTACAGGTTTTCCTGGAGTGGAGTCAATTCTGCCCAACAACACCCATACTGTAAGTGACACATTCAGTTTTTCAAGCCGTAATTATTCGACTAAACTCTGAAGAAGTCAAATAAAGTAAGTGAGTGTCACCTACAGTTGGAGTCTGCAGCACATGTACACAGTCAACAGCCTCCAAAATCTGTTCATATCCAACACACTCAAACAGAAAACCTTTAAGACCATGTAATACGGGATTTTCCAATCATAATGTCTTCTGTAGTTATGATTTGATGGCTGTCTGTGATGTGAATGAGGATAGAAGTGAACCCAACTCTCTTTATACATGCTAGAGGGGAAACGACTAGTCGATTAATCGAGCTATTTTGACACTTGAAAATGTAAAAGTCAGTTTTCACATCTGCTTTTCCTTGTGTTAAATTGTAGTAAAAATAAATTATTTGGGTTTTGGCAATAAAAAGCAATTTGAAGACAACATTTGGTGCCATGGGAGATTGTAATAGACATTTTTCACAAATTTCACATGTTTTCTGACATTTCGTTGACCAAATGATTAATTGAGAAAATAATCTGCAGATGAATTGATAATGAAAACAATTATCAGTTGCAGTGTTAGTATTGTTTTCAGAACATAATCTGTCGATTATTTTCTCGAATAATCGATTAGTCATTTGGTCTATAAAATGTCAGAAAATTATGAAAAATGTTGATCATTGTTTCCCAAAGCCCTGGATGCAACCTGAAATGTTTTGTTTTGTCCTTACCAACAGTCCACAACCCCAAGATATTCAGTTTACTGTCATAGAGGACTAAAGAAACCAGAAAATGTTCATATATAAGAAGCTGAACCAAAGACTTTTATCTTTTGTCTTAAAAAAAGGACTCAGAATGATTAATCAATTATCAAAATAGTTGCTAATTATTTATGTGCCGATCAACTAATTGTTGCAGCTCTAAAAAAAAATTTCGTTTGCCATTACTCTGGTGATTACTTTCTCAGCTTATCTTTTAAATGGTAGGAAATAGTTTCCTAGAGTCATATTACTTGTTTTGTCCAAAACTAAAATATATCCAATTTACAACGATACAAAACAGAGAAATGCGTCAAACATTGGAGAGGTTGGAACCAGACATTTTTTGCTTGAAAAGATGACATTAAATAATCAGCTATCAGACTAGTTGCTGATTAATTTTCTGTCGATCAATTCATTGTTTCAGCTCTACTTCACAGCCTTGAATTGATCTGAATTAATGTAGGTCTTCAGTCTGGGTCAGATCCACTACTGTCAGTGTTTGAGGAAGCAAAGGATGCAAGGTGGATTGAGTCAGTATATTAAGTTCTGCTAGTCTGGTAACAGAAGTATCTTGGAGGAGTCAGGTGATACCTGCATTTCTGTACAGAGCTGAACATTTTCGAAGAGGGACAGCTCTCAGGTGTTTCTCTTGCATTTCATACCTGTGACTGAGATGAAATGATGACGTGGCAACAACGTGTCTCAGAAGAAGAATTGATCGTACATCCGAAACTTGATTAAACATTTAGCATCTTGTGTTTTTTCGCCTAGTCTTTCTCATTCCAGTCTTGTAATTTCTCTTAACTTTAGTACTGAACATGTTGTAATAGGAAGCACAACAAGAACAAATCTGATATCTAGAGGAATTTTCAAGAATAACAACTTGGTCCAAAGCTACAGAACTCTGCAGGACAGCCTTCCTGTTGTGTGTGTGTGTGTGTGTATGTGTGTGTGTTGTGTGTGTGTGTGTGTGTGTGTGTGTGTGTGTGTGTGTGTGTGTGTGTGTGTGTGTATGAGTGATGGAAGAAGTGGACATTACATCATTTCTGTGGCTCAGACACCTGGACTAGCTTTTGAGCATGAAAATGATTCGGCGTGCTCACAGAGAGCAGACTCCTCCCGTCTCCTCTGGGCCCTTCTCCCTCACAAACATTCCCCACGTTGTTTCTGCTGAACTCGATCTGAACGCCAGTGTGGAGTTTTCTGTTATCAGAGAGCTGCCGGGCTAGATCAGACAAGGTAGTGAGAGCATGTAGATAAGTAGTACAAGCTCCCTATTTTCTAATTTGCTGTGTAAACGATCAGGTCACACAAATCTAACCTACTCCTACATTCTTTGTCGTCCTTTTTATGCTAGTTTAGATCTGATAGACTACAGAGAATGCATTTTGTCAGCCAGCCCCTGCTTTGCCTCATTTTCCCTTTTTTTTTGTTTGTTTGTGTGAGGTTGATTTAGCTACAAACTGACTCCATCCCGTCCTCTATCCCCTCTGGCCAAAAAAAATGTAGAGAAAAAACATGTTCTGTTTTCGGGGTGAAGCGTAGCTGGGTCGCAGCCAGCTGTTGGAGCACCAAGAAAAGCAGCAGAGTTGATGTTCCACATGGTGAGAGAGGGAGAAAGAGAGAGAGTTATGGAAAGTTTGGGTTTGTTGATATACAGGGAGAAATCCAGTGAAATCAACAAACCAGTGAAACTAGGAAAAGGCACTTGAAGACACTTGTAGATTTGTGGGTAAATACTTAGTCTTGTGTTTGCATCTAATGGTATTCACACAAACAATTATTATATTAATTGTTTAGTCTATAAAAAAATCGTTTAAAGGGGCACTCGATTTTTACACATGAACATCAGTTTATTTGTTACAAGGTGTTCTACTCAGCCTGTGAAACTGTTGTATAATATATTTTATTGCTCTGAAGGGAACTTTCCAAAGTTAGAAAAAAAATAAAATAAAATAACCCTGATGATGTCACCAGGATGATCTCAGATACAGCTCGAAACTTCTCACATGTTTCAATTTTATTTCAGCTCCCTGTTTTGGTTTTAGGTCCCGCAACTTCACTGTTTTGGTTCACTCTCACGGCTCTCATAGCATGGTTTTCATTATTTTCACCTGCTAGCTGGTGAATACAGTGTAACATTTAGCAGCTAAAGAGCCAGATGATTAATTTAGTGGTTTAGTGGAGCTATACAGAGCTAAAAGGAGAGCAAATATTCGACTTACATATAAAGGTGGACAGAAACATGACTTCAAATGAATGCTAATGTTGCTACATATCTGTCGGATGTGTAAATAGACGGTTTGCTAACACGTTTACTGTATCAGCTTTATAAGGTGAGAATATTGCCAAAAATTTTTGTTATTGCAGGTTTAATGAAAACAGGAAAAAGTCACACACTTGGCTTGTGGAGTTTGAAATATGTGGGAGTTACTCAGGCAGGGAGGCTCCAATGAAAGATGCCATTGAGTTGCATTATGGGTAAAGCAAGATCCAGTGTTTTTGGAGTTTGACTCATACTAGGGACCGAAAGTCTGGATATCTCACCCTCTGCTATTTGAGTTTGACCTTTGTCTTTTTTAACTGCTATTTTGTAGACTAAATGAGTAATCACTTTAATGAAAAACTACTCAGCAGGGCACTTTGCAGTCTTCAGCTCCGCTACCCTTTTGTTCTGGTTTTCTTGAACAATGGTAATCCATTAGACATACTGTAAATACGCCCCAGCTTATTTCTCTGCTCACAAAACTTAGCCCAGCATCAGAGGATTTGTCGACACAGCTCCATGTGTTAGATCAGAGGCTGAGTGTTTGACCTCCTCTTCTGATGTTTTATGTGTGTAAACACCGCTGAAGCAGAAAGGTTAAAACCCAGAGCAGAGGGAATAAGGAGCTCATTGTGCTGGCGACTGACCTCTGAGGGACGACTTCGCTGTGCTCCCTCCTGCCAGCAGTGTGTATTACTGAATCTGCAGGATATATTTTTGTGTGTGTACTGTATTTTGTGTATGTACAGCAGCGTGTATGATACTTGCACCCGTACCCTCTTCAGATTAGATAATACAGCAGGTTTTATTCTAATTTAGTGCTCTCAGCCTTTGCTTCAGCTGACTCGCTGTATAGTATAATTATTGATTGTTTGGGTTTCAGTCTGCTGGTCAGTGAACTGCTGGTCAAGTCAGCATTTGTCCAGTCAGGGTTTCAGCAGAACAGATGTGGAAAACACCCTGCTGGTTAAATTCAACACAGGTGTGAAAGCAAGTGTTAAGCATTTGCTAAGGCCTGGTCTTAAGACAAGACACAACATGAAACCTGTTGACCTGCAGTGACCTTGCCTGATTGTCATTGTGACCTGAGTTGTAAGATCTGGTCTTTAAATAGGATTTCAGGAGGAGATGTTGCGGAAAATCGGCTTGTGTAGTTTTTGGCCTAGATAACTTCCCAGCTGGTCCTTCCTGTCTTTTTGCATTGATTGCATTCTGATTACATCCAGATTAAGTGTGTTTGAATGTGGGCAAGACTGCAACTAACAGTTATTTTCACAAGCATTTAAATCTGTTGATTATTTTCTCAAGTAGTCATTTGGTCTATAAAATGTCCAAAAATGGTGAAAAATGTCAATCACTGTTTCCTAAAGCCCAACTTGACATCCTCAAATCTCTTGTTTTGTCCTGACCAACAGTCCATAACCCAAATATATTTTGTGTAAATAATCATAGAAGGCTAAATGAACAAGAAAATATTGACATTTGAGAAGATCTTTTTTTAGATCAACATCAACGTGTATATATTTTATCGGAACATAAACACATAAAAACGAAGCAAACATTTTTAATAAGAGTCCCTTAAATTTTGTAATTAAGGGATTGTTACCATAATATATGCATTTTTTTGTGGGACAATTTAAAATGAAAAAATAAAATTCTGTTCTCTGGTGGACAAACTATATAATGGCGACACTGTTTCGTAATTCACATGTATGTCAGTTTAATGTTATTAGACTCTGTCTTCAAATCATATTTGTCTTTTGAAGCAAGAGAAGAAAAACTAGCACACTGTCATAATTGTGTCATTCCTTGACATGTTAAACAAATGCTAAAAAAACAGTTATAACCTAAAGTATAAATAATGAGTCATAATACATCACTGACAGCCAGGCTTAGACCAGGAAATTTCTTTATTGTATTATTAAAACAACAACAATTGGTATTTCCATTGTTTTGACAGCCACCTGTCACACTGTTATAACACTATGATAATCATTATGACAACATCACCTGTTTTGTGAATTGTTTGTGTGTGTGTGGTGGTGTGCTTGGATGGGAGGACCGATAAACATTCACCACTACACCACATTACAGTGATCACACTGATAGTTCTGGTGACAAACTTCAATTGGCAATATGAACCAATATTGAACCTCAATTGTAACCTCGACATTGACATTTTTGGGAATAATGCTTGTATGAAGTAGATGAAAAACAGGAGTGAGAGGAAATATTTGAGAGAAAGCAAAGTGACACAGTGTTCCTTGGGCAGATTTTGAACCGACGACACTGCAGTTAGCTACATGGTACAAGACTGTCAGGAGAACAAGACACGTCATGCTTTACATTTTTGAACTGATCAACAGATTGAACAGACGACTGCAAAGAAAGGGAGGAGAAGTTGTCAAGCAGTCAAGTGATTAAAATATGAAAGAACAGACGGATGCAGCGAGGGTGTGATGAAGTGATTCATGTGGAGGAGGAATGATGGAAAGTTGTATTCACACACTTGGACAGCCGGGCCAGGCTGGTTTCCACTGGACCTATTTACAAAGAGTTTCCAGCAGGCAGACCTGGCTGTCTCCTGTGGCTTTATAGAGCTGTGCGCAGACTCTCCAGGGCTGGGCTCACCTTGTAAACATCTCTGTTCCACCAGCAAAGGAGAGGAGGGGAGAAACCTTCCTCGTACTCCCCAAACACAATGTGGGCCGTGGCTAAATACGTCGCTCAAATGACCAAACACTTGAACGTCACGCTGGATGAGCACACTGGAATGCTGTTTGCAGCCAGGGCACTTGTTGTGAAGTAAAAGTTCAGGTTCAAAGTTTAAACTCTTTCTGTTCGTTAGCCATGATATTATGTAACACTGAGTTTTTTCAGTTTAACTTTGAATATTTAATTCTCCATAGTCTGAAAATCGCATCAATAAATGTGTGAATAGTAAAGTAAACATTTTTATATATTGTTTATTGGCAGAATATAATTAATTCAGCCTCCATGTGTGTGTCTTTGTGTATATGTGCTCGGGACATGAGTGACTGTCTTGTTCTCTGGCCCCAGCTTTGTCATTTAGGTGGAAATGTAGGTCACACACGCAGAGTGCATCCAAATGGCCGAGTTACTTTGGACAGTAAGGACAATTCATTCTGTCCTCCGGGCTGTCATGTCTGGTGTGCAGCGAGTGACACATACACAAACTCTCTTGTGTTTTTTGTATCTCCGACTTAACTTTTAGATTTATAACATACAAATGTCTCAGATTTTCTTAATCATCTTACATATTCCTCCTGAAAGATTTTGCTGACATTGACATGACATTGATTATTTTCTAAAATCTTTCATTTTTCATGTCTTTTTTTTTTCTTCTTGTATTCCAGTTTACCTTCAAAGTGAGAACCATGGGTTCCCTGTCACTGGCCTGGGTGGGAGATGGATCAGGGGTGAGTTTGTATGAGTTGCATGAAAATTATATAAGTGAATGGAAGAAAATAACAAGAGAGTCCAAAATGTTGTGAGAAATTGCGTAATACCTGCATTCTCTTCTCCCAGGTGCTGCTGGTCTTGACAACATTTCAGGTGCCGTTGTTCATGATGCGTTTCGGTCAGTCTAACCTTTACAGGAGGTGAGAAATAGTTGAATAGCTAATGTTTGATGGCATGCTAGATGGAAATGGAGCAGTAAATTGATTTGTCATAACTGTAGAGCTGCAGCTAACAATTATTTTCTATTTTTAAGTTGTTTGGTCTTTAAAATGTCAGAAAATTATGAAAAATGTTAATTGTGGTTTACCAAAGCCCAAGATGCAATCTAACAGATTTTATTTTATCGTGACCAAAAGTCCACAACCTAAAGATGTTCAGTTTACTATCATAGAAAATATTCATATTTAAGAAGCTGGAACCAAACAACTTTAGCCTTTTTTTCTTAAAAATTGACTCAAAACAATTAATCGATTATCAAAATGGTTGACTGAATGGTCGATTAATCTTATTATTCTGAGGGTCTAACTGCAACTTTGTCACTGTGTCAGTGAAGACTACGGGAAGACGTTCAAAGATGTGACTCACCTGATCAACCACACCTTCATCCAGACAGAGTTCGGCATCGCCATCAGTCCTGACCACTCTGGCAAAGTGAGTTGTTTGAGGGAAAGCCGTCCATGTTTTACATGTAAAAGAGGCAGAGTCTTCACATACTGAGCACATGCCTTTGCCTTTACTCAACTACTGTTTTAAGATAGTGTTCCTCACTGCTTCTGTCTGTGTTTGGTTTCAGGTCATCCTCACTGGTGATGTGTCAGAAATCGGGGGATTTCGACTGTTTCGCTCACAGGACTTCGGCCTGACGTTTATCCCATCTGACCTGCCGTTTGAGCCCCTCATTCAGATGCTGTACAACCCAAGAGACTGCAACGCACTTCTGACACTCAGTATCACGGTAGCAGCCTTCATGCCCTAGTCAAAACCCAAACATACACTCCTGCACCTCTTCTGGATACTAGATTCTTGATTAGATTATTGCAACTTGATTATTGATGATTATTGCAACTCCCTATTTATAGGTCTTCCAAACTAACTTATCCAGAACTCAAGTTCTAACCAGGACAAAAAGATCAGATCATATAACTCCATTCCTCCTTAACCTTCACTGGCTACCTGTTGTTTTCAGAATAAAATTCAAAATTCTCCTTTTGGTTTACAAAGCACTTGCTGGTCTGACTACATCTCAGACATGATGTCAGTTTATAACCCCATCAGATCTCTCCGGTCACAAGGTGGAAATGTCCCCCATGTGCCTAGAACACTTTCAAAGTCTGGAGAAATGACATTCAGTATTTATGCACCTAAAGAGTGGAACAGTTTGCCTTCCTTTTCACTAGAGGATTTTCTTAACTGAACACACCGTATTTGTACAGTATGTTTGTTTGTATACGTGTATGTAATTTTATGCGTATGCATGCATGATGTTTCTGTTTATTTGCAGATTTTTACTGTCTCTTTTGCTGCTTTTGTATTAGATGGTGCTATACAAATACATTTGAATTAAATTAGATATAAGTGAATACTCAGAGGTAAACACTAAACTTTTCCCTCCTTTCATTGTCTCTCGCCTTCAGTTGGACCTGTGGCTGTCTGAGGACTTTGGTGCCACCTGGAGGAAGATCCATGACAGTGTTTGTTTGGTCAGATGGTGAGAAATGTCCTCTACTTGTATAAATACACACAAGAAATATGGATTCTGGTTGGTAGTGCATATATAATGGATGGCATAATGAAGGAGCAAGACAAATGTTATTAGATGTTTAACTACTTTTTTATATACATTTATTATACAATCTAGCAGAGTATGAACCCTCAGTTACATTTTATATGTCAGTCATCTGTGTGTGATTGGTTTGGAGTGAAAAAACAAGTCGAAGCTGTCCATCACAGGCGGGGTGTGAAAAAAATCTGTGTTCCCTGTTTGTTTCCACTCTGCCTACATGTGCATCTTTGTTTTTGGTTTAACGGGCCTGTTTATGTGTGTGTGTTCTTTGTCCACCGTTGTTATTCCAGCTGTCTTTCTTGCCGCAGCTTGGACCACTTGCCTGACTCTGGTTTCATTTGCGCACCAGAGTTCACATGAGGTTGCGGTGTCGACCTGCGGTTGTTAGCGCTGCATTGTGGGAACATTGTGATAGCTCTGCGTGACCACAGCTGTCATTTAGGCCCCCAAACTAAATTGACTGCAGAGCGAGGGAGCCGAAGCTGCTGTCAGACTGAATCATGAGTCAGCACCAGCATTCTTATTCAGCCCACAGTCCTTGAACCAGCAAAATCTTTGCAGTTGAAAACCTTCGTCCCCTTTGGCAGCTAACAAAGCCAGAGAGGGCTTGGAGCGCGGCCCGGGGGGTCGGTGTGTGCCTCGCTCACACAGCACTTAGAAGAACCACAAACATAATCTGTGATCTCTACAAATTCCAAAAAAGTGGATTTACATTTGAACTCAGGCAACTTTCAAATGGTTCAAAATGTGCGCACAATTAGACCTTTCCTTTCCCAAGATTCTTTCCTTCACTGTTTCTTCTTCTCACACTTACAGGGGTCCAAAGAACAGTATCTACTTTACAAGAAACAACAATGGATCATGTAGTAAGTAAATATAACATAGTCACCCCACATACAGTATGTACATTTATAATTCAGTAACACATCCACTAACTCCACCCTGTCTCTGTCAGATGAAAAAGGAATGTTGGAGTTAAGGAAAACGGCAGACTATGGTAGAAGTTTCCGGACGATTGCAACAAGAGTTTACTCTTTTGTGCTGGGAGGGCGCTTTGTTTTCGCTTCCATCATGACTGGCACGGTATGTGTGTGTGTGTTTGTGTGTGTTTGTGTGTGTCTGAATATGTGAGCTTGTGTTTGCCTCTTTGCCTCCAGTGCTTCTAAGAGCAGGAGGTGTGTGTTTCTGTTTTACCTGATGCATACAGAATCTCTAATTATGAGTTTCTAGACACATCCCTGTGTGTGTATAATGCTTCTATATGGACATAAATGATAATACTTTTCACACCCAGATGATGTGTATATTTTTTCTTTTACACCAAGTGGTATCGAGCCATTCAAATATTTTTAAAATTTTTGCAACCACCCCAGTATCATGCAGGTGAATTGATATGATCTTTGTGGATTTTTAGTTGCCCCGCTGACCCTGGAACATATGTTTTGGGGTTATTATCTCACTTAATGAGCTGCATCTCTAACTTAAATCATATACACCTGTTTACATTTTCTCGTGTGCCCTTTAGGGATATAATAGAATAATAACTCTATAACAGATTCATGCTCCATATTTCCCTTCTAATTCTAAAACTGTACTAAAACTTCACAACTGTCTGTCTGTGTGTGTGTGTGTGTGTATGTGTGTGTGTGTGTGTGTGTGTGTGTGTGTTAGGGTACAGAGCGTATGATCCACGTGTCAGTGGACGGAGGCGAGGTGTGGAACATGGCTCAGCTTCCTAAAGTCAACCATGAGCAGTTCTACTCCATCCTGGCAGCCACTCAGGACATGATATTCATGCATGTGGATGACCCTGAAGGTCAGAACCCGTGATGATGATGCTGATAGTGATGATGGATGTGATTGATGATGAATATGACAGTATTTGATGCTGCTGCTGATAATTAACATTAGTGTCGATAACACAAAAGAACCTTCAAGCAGATATCCTGCTGAAGTGTCCTTGAAAAAAACAACACTGAAGCAGTGGAGAGTTTCTCTGTGGCGATCAGTAATGTATTGCAGTGAAGAATCCAAAACCGTGTGTGTGTGTGTGTGTGTGTGTGTGTGTGTGTGTGTGTTTGTGTTATGTGTCAACCAGACTCTGGGGTTGGAACCATCTATGTGTCAGATGACAGAGGAACCGTGTTTTCCAAGTCTCTGGAGCGTCATCTCTACACTACCACAGGAAGTGACACTGACTTTACCGCCGTTAGTTCCCTCAGGGGCGTCTACATGACCAGCATACTCACAGAGGGTGGGTCAACGCACTGTATAATATGTACTTACATGTTTAACACATGTTTTCAGTTAATTACAGATTTTCTTTAATAAATTGCATTTGATCCTAAAGTCACACTAAACCATGGTCATATACTGTACATGTGTCAGAAAAAATTGCTTGTACATTGTGGTACCAATTTTCAAATAACACCACACATTTACAGATTAATTTCTTAACCTCTTGGTTTAAATTCAAAATGAAAAAGAAATGACAGCTACACTTGTTTGAAACAGGTCGTTTTTCACACTTAACATCTCATCGCAAGCATGTTTTCGTCAATGTTATATTATTGCTGCATGTTGATGCAGTTGCAAGCAGGGAGTTATTTTGAAAAAAATCCTTTGTGGTGCATTTAAGTACAAGTTGGAAACTCCAGCATCCAAGAATGACGTAGGTGCTGAACAGTGAACCTTTTGATTCAACAAACTATCAAATTCACATTTTTCTTTCTATGACATCCATGTTTAATTTCCTTTCAGCATAACATGTGAAAATTATGATTTTTGGCAGTCAGAGCTCAGATTTTAGAATATCTTTGAAGGCATATTAAAGGAACATTTTCTGAAACAGTCTCTGCTAATCCCTCTAACATTAAGAAAAATAAAACAGACTTAAAGTTCACTGTGATTGATTCCCTATCTCAACTAAATTTAAAATTGATTGACTTGGTTGATTTTCTTACCACAGTAACATGAACTAAAACCTGTTGCTGCAGGACATCAGTCAAGAAACTTATGAAATGTTTTGGAAAATCGTTAGAAGTATTAAGCTTGTATTTTATTGGCTGTAGTTAATGTGGTTAAGCATGCAAAAGAACAACCATGCGCCTGGAAGTCATTGAGTCATTGTGACGCATGTTATTGTGTCCCTTCATAGATGGTGCCGTGGAAACAGTGATCACCTTTGACCAAGGAGCAAAGTGGCAGACGCTGCGCAGACCACAAAACAGCCATTGTGACACTGAGACCTCTACTAACAGGCCTAACAGAGTGAGACACACATATACATAGAGATTTATATAGCATATATAATTAAAATACAAAACATAAAATACAAACATACATTTTTGTTGTGATGTGAATGTATTCTTTATTTTTTATGTGTTTTTTTAAAATGTATTTTGTATGTGATGAATGATGGAATGGTTCTGTTTTTTTGTTTTCTTAGTAATTTTAACATCAGGAATTAATTAAACTGATCCACACAAACACACACACACACACATTGTCCATCTGTCCTAAAAAGGGTTTCCAACATTTTACAGTATGAGTCTCTAATAATAATAATAATAATAATAATAATAATAATAATAATAATAATAATGATAATAATACATTTTATTTGGAGGCGCTTTTCAAGTCACCCAAGGTCACCTTACAAGAAATAGAAGCATAAAAGAATCAGAAAAAAAAAAACATCAATTAATACAAAACATCAGCATAAAAACAGGTGAGGTGCACAGTGTCCAGTTATAGGGAGTATGCCAGTTTGAGCAGGTGAGTTTTGAGGTGGGACTTACATACAGTGAGAGTGTGATTTAGTACCAACATCACCCTCATTATTGTGTCCTTACAGTGCAGACTTCACATCCATGCCTCCTACAGCACCACCATGAAGATGAACGTCCCCATGCTGCCTCTTTCACAGCCCAGTGCTGTGGGCCTCATTCTTGCCCATGGTATAAAACACACACACACACACACACACACACACACTCTATCTCTTGATACACAATCATTTTACTACATGGTAAAATTTCTCATACCACCGTCTCCCTGCCTTCCTCCTCCAGGCAGTATTGGAGACGCAGAGTCATCTCTCTCACCTGACGTGTATGTGTCTGATGACGGGGGCTACTCGTGGCTGTTGGCCCTCAGGGGCCCTCATCACTATGCTATAATGGACTCTGGAGGCCTGCTGGTGGCTGTGGAGCACACCAACTCACCTGTTAATCAGATCAAGTGAGGATAAGTGATTGTGTTGTATTTTTTATTTTTATTTTTTTGTGATTTTTAGCATGTGTCAGCTTTACAATTCCTTTTCTTTGCTCGATGGTCTCTTTCCACTCTCCGTCTCCCACTCTCTCAGATTTTCTACAGATGAAGGGCAGTGCTGGCATACCTATAACTTCACCAGCGACCCCTTTCACTTCAGCGGTATGGACAGTGAGCCTGGCTCACGCTCCATGAACGTCAGCCTGTGGGGCTACAGGAATGACTTCAGTAAATGGGTGGTGATCACTGTAGACTTCAGGAAACTCCTCACCAGAGATTGTGAGTATGCAGGAGAAAATGGGTGATTGGTGTTCGGGCATGTATGCTTTTACTTGGTGTGTCTGCATGTCTATATGTACTATATGTATGTATGTATGTGCAGGCAACGAAGGGGACTATGTGCAGTGGCTGGCTCACTCAGCAGACCCTAGTGGATCTAGTGATGGCTGTGTGCTGGGCTATAAAGAGACCTTCTTACGCCTGAGGAAAGACTCTGTCTGCTGGAATGGCAGGGACTATGCTGTCACCAAGCAGCTGTCCCCCTGTCCATGTACAGTAGATGATTATCACTGGTATGCCCCTGCTCCTTCCATGTCCTCTTTGTATTTTATGTGAGAGAGTGAAATAACAAAACACAACAAAAAGTCATTTCTTCATCCTGCATTTAGTGTGATCATGAGGTTTACTTAAGTAGAAGGGACACTGGACACTTAATTTCATGAGTAGACTAGTAAACGTTCTTAGTGTTACTTAGTAACACTAAGAACGTTTAGTGTTTTAGGTTCCAAATCCAGTGGATTGTGGAGTTTTATTGCAATGTTGTTCAAATGCAAAACCAATACAAATCTTTTTTTCCCGACCAGCATTAGACAGTGTGTCTCTTTTTGTTTTTATAGTGACTTTGGATACTACCGGCCAGAGAACAGCTCGGATTGTGTGGAGCAGAAGGAGTTGAAGGGCCGTCCTCTGGAGTTCTGTTTAAATGGGACCACCGAACAGCTACAGACCAATGGGTGAGGATGTCTGTTTTTACCTTTGGTCTTTACAACTTTCACTCTCTGTACTTTCACTCCCTGTTCTTTCTTTGACATAAAAAATGCAATAAAACATTTTTGTTCAAGCTTTGGTTTGGGAGCCAAAAAAGGGAATAAACCCAGAAAATAAGGTGATAAATATACATTGTTATGTATGTGACAGGTCTTCCCACTGTGCATTATGCTATAGATAGCTGTAAGAAATGGTGAACACCTCACTTTCAGAAGCCTTAAGTCTGTTAATTAATTTAAGGCGAATAGTGGAATGTATCACCATTCCTGCACATCTGGACTGGGTTGCACCAGCTGCTTGTAAGTTTGTGTGTAAAGTCTTTCCTAAGCTCTTAGAAGCTACTAGCTAGTTTCACAGTAGTGAATTACTTTATCAGGTTGCACCATTAAAACTTAAGAAATGTCTTACCTAATAAACACTGAAGTAATGTGTAAATTGGTTGCTAGGAAACATCTGTAGCGCTGCCCAATAAGAAGCAACTAACTAGCTAAACGGGAGCATGTAGCATCTGTAGCATCACAAGCTGTGATATTGCTTTGAAAAATAAGTTTTAGAGGCCAAAAGATAACATAAACTCAACTGCCAATCCTTTGTGCAGGTAAGTTTTATTTTTTATGAGCATACCTGGAGAAATATGTGTGTTAGAATCAGTATTCATGCAGTTTACAGAGACAGATTTACTTTCTAAGATAAAGATCAAAGTGTCAAAGCAAGTGTGAGACTACAGGTTAGCATGCTTTCATTACAGCAGTTCCGCTGCTTCTACACTCCCCCCCTCCCCCATCTGTGGTATGTCGTGGCAATTTTGCAATTCCACTCTGACAAAGAGGAACGAGACAAAAATCTCTTTATGGTATTGTCATACTTTATCATATATATTATATATGCATACAAACTTGTTGTCTGTGTTAGACAAAGAGTGAAAAGGCAAAGTCAAAACACACACTTTATAGTCATGAAAGCTACAAAGCATTCCATTGCTCTTGGAAGCAGTTTATTGGTACAACAGCCAGCCCTTTGTTTGTTACTTATCAGTGTTTCTTTCCTGGAGGCGCTCATGCCTCCGCACACCTGCTGAGAACTGGGAGTTGAACACTTTCTTGCTCTTCTTTATCTGGTCTTGTTCTTTCTGTGGTAATCTTGCTATCCTCTGATGTGAACCTTTAGCCTTGGCCCTTCTAAACCGTTAACAGCTTGCAAATTCTCCGCTCACACTCCATGAATCCTTCTGTTACACTAACAGTACTTAATAATCAGGCTAAAGTTCACTCAGTTAAAAGGTACATGGTAAGATTCAGAATAACTCAACATGAGCAGTAACTGTATTCAAACATGTGCAGAAGTATGTGTAATTTCCCTCCCAGGTATATATATATATATCACTTCTTTGGTCTTTTGGATGTCGTATCGTGCACCATGTCCCTTTCAATAAGTTTTGTCTTGTTTTTCATGTCTCTCTGTCGTCCTCCACTTAAGCTACCGGAAGATTCCAGGAGACCGGTGTGAGGGTGGTTTCCAGCCAGACAGGAAGGAGACTGACCTGAAGAGGATGTGCACCAGCAACGCCCTTCATCCAAATTCTCTGGTCAGTGCTGCTCAGTTTGAAAATTCTGCATATTTGGACACATTGAAGAGGGGAACCTCTTATCTTCAACATGGTCACTACTGAAGGTCTGAGTGGGTTTTATAGTTGTGTATAGTCGTAGTTTAATCTGAATTACTGTGTATTTTAAAGTAAGTGATGCACTGAATTCTCTAACAAAATCTGGAAAATCCTTTGTCATGTGAGTGATGCAGAGTGTTGTCTTCAAAGGTAGGTTTTGACGTGTGATGTCTTCACATTTTTCTGCCTCTCTCTTTTTGCTTCTGTCATTCTGTCAGACTGAAACCGGTTCAACAAACACTGCTGTCATAGTGATGGTTGTCATAGCAATCCTGCTGACGAGTGCCGTAGCAGGCGTTTGGCTAGTGAAGAAATACGTCTGTGGAGGACGGTCAGTTAACCACATTTCACACACACCAGTAACACTGCACATATTTATTCTCTTCTTTGTGTGTAACATGCAGTTATGTCTTCATCAGGTTCCTTGTGCACCGATATTCTGTTATGAGGGAAAATGTTGAGGCTAATAAAATAGAAGGAGTCGATGATATTGACACCCACTACTTGGAGACAGGAAAAACGCAGTACAACGAAGATTCAGATCAGGTATCTAATACTGTGTTCAATGTCAGCTTTTATCAGTAGACCTGTGTGATTATCTATTAACTACTTGTATCTCCTCATAGGACCTCTTAGAATAAGGTGGAGATTTCGCCCCACTCCAAGGCTCCTCAAGACTAAATTTAACACAGTCTATCCTGATGCCTGGGCACTCCTGTTGCTCCCACATGCTGATTAACATCTGTTTCTCAATTCTCACTATCCCCTGGTGGCTGGAGGACTCAACGGCAGCAGAGTGACTTCTCACATTGCTTCCTTGTACCAGTTGAGGCTCCCACGAAAAAAAGGCAAACTGGTGATTTGGGGAGGGGGGGACTAAACCCAGTGCAGGACAGAAGAAGGCTCTGAGGTCCCTCGAGAGCTTTTGTTGTTTCTGTCACAAAGAGTTCTGTAAAGACCATTGAGTCTGAATATGTGCTCTGTATGTTTCCTTTTATGCTGACCTGAGAAGAGATGGCCTTTCATATTTGTGATGCACTGCAGACCCGCAAATCAGAGGACAAGACTTTGAGATATCTAGGCTTCTAGACAATGTTATAAAAGTATGTCAGACAACAGCCAAGCAATAGAACAAAGAAATAAATCATTAATATGTTAGCTCAAAGTTTATGTCTGCTGTCAGTCAAGTAGTTATTGTACTCTGTAAATTTAAAACTTGCCAGATACAGTCCTATTGTGCATGGTGGCCCATTTAAACATTCATTTTATTAGTTTCACAAGTCACTAAAATTGGGCAGTAGCACATTTTTAAAGACTTCTCACTATTCTTATGCTTAGAAAGGAGCACTTTCCATTTCATTAGAAATGACTGTGAGCAATAGTATGTCTTAAAATGTTATTTGTCACCATTTTTGACTAGTGATGTTTCTTGTTTTTACCATACACAATCTATGTGGGTTTTTTTAACAGGTAGAAAGTTTTCAACAGAATCCCATCAGGCGATGCACTTTAAATGTTTATCTTTCAGTGCACACTAATTGCTTTTGTTATGTAGCCATAATAACTGTTGAATAGATATTGTTTTTTTTTCTTATTTCACTTCACATTTACTATAAAATGTAGGTAATATATAATAATTATTAATCTAAAGGTCCACGTTTGTTTATTATTTTAATTTTTCCTTCTTAGTTTAAATTGATAGACTGAAAAATAAACTGATGTGCCCACAATAAGGAATAACAACTCATAGAATGTTATTTGGAAAACAAAAATAGGGACTAGTTTGAAAAAAAAAACAGTGACTCAAATTAAAGAAAATGTAACTTTTAGTGTGATGACTTAACCTTTTTGACTTTTAAATATCTAAATGTGAGATATTTAATGAATTAAACTGAAATTCAAAGTGTCATATTGAAAATGCAATTCTAACTTAACTTTAAAAGTAACCACAGCAGTCACATAAGTACAAATACTTTTTAGATATTTGCCCCTAAAAATAGAAAAGTTATTAGTAAAAGACACATTAGTGACTACTAGTGCTTACCTCAGAAGAACTTGTAACTGTTGTTAGCAACCAGATAAATGATGCTGATTAACAAGAATAATAATAAAAGAAGTCACAAGCAAAGAAATACTAGTCTTTAATTTTAGTGCCTAGTGAAACTTTTGGAGTAAATGTTGAAAGGACCTAGCATTATTGTGAAGAAATAAAATGTGCAGCTTCATACAGTTAATATCTTCTACTCCCCTGTCTGTGTGGTGTAAATGAAAGACTTGAATTATTGCCAAAGCACTTTTATCGTTGAATTTTCTTATTTTTAAAGGTGAAACCTAACCTTAGCCCAGCATTGTATGAAGGTAATGCTAATCCAAACTCTTTACTTGAACTTTCTGATATTTTTACTTAACAGTATGCACCAATATGTCGCTATTGTTGTGTCTTTTTTTTTTATTATTTGGCTGCTATTTTCTTCACATCAGCCAGTTCCAATATGCATTTGTGTAATGATGTTAATGCAGGTGCAAACATAATCAAGACAAGATAATCAAGTGGGTTTTTTTTGGTTTTTTTTAATCTGATACTAATATGACACTAGAAAAATTGTCACAGAAATGCCAGTCAACAATCAGCTAAACGTTGCCAGAGCAAACATTTCCAGAAAGCTATCAGCCAGTACTGATAGTCTTCTGATATGGATATATTGGTGGTGCATCTCAAATAAATTGTCTCACAAATGTTGGAAAAAATACAAAATAATAAACCTGTCAGTTTAATATGTGTGGTGGCCACCTTCAACAACTTTATTCCGTTCACTGAATTGCATCTTTTCATCCTTTAGATGAGATGTTGGCTGGCTAGCATTTCTATATTAACTGCAGTGTAAGAACTGTAACTTTTGACACGTGTGCAGGGCTTATGGCCAATTCTTGTTTTCTCTAGCAGAGGCAATAATATCCCAGCGAATAAGCTATTGTAATAAGCTGGCCTAGTATAGAGGCATATTCTCAAGGACTGTTGGGTGGACTCTGTTAGATATGAGAGCAAATTCATATGCTTGATGCTTCTATACTTACACAACTGTCAGTAAGAACAAATCCAGCTATTTACTTGATTCAATGATTTATTTTTGCACTGTACCTACAGATCTGTGAAAAAAAGTTGCATTTGTGCCTCCATGTACATCTCATTTTTTGTTTAAAAAAAAAAAAATTGGGCCATGAGTTGTGATCTTCATTCCATCTTGTTTTCTCAACTGTTTGCTTGGATAAGAGTAGGATGAGTATCTCTGAATTAAACCATTCTGTAGCACAGATGTTTTATAACAATTTTTGCATCTATTGAATGAAATCCATGAATCATGAGTGAAATAACACTATTTCTTTTACAAAAGTTCATTTCTGTTCGGGTGTTGTTAATGCACTCTTCCTAGAAATGGAATCGTACATTAAAAATGATTTTAAAAGATTAAAAAAAGATTTAAAAAAAAAAACAGTGCTAAAGCAAAATATAGCCCACTAAAATGTATTAAGTTCAAGTAGCAATTTGAGGATGTGGTTGCATAATGGTTGAGAAGTAGTTCAATTGGCTTTACTGGAAACAAAACTGTAATCTGAAGGGATACAGCGCTACACCAATATAGTAATCAACCAATCATGAAACAATCACTATAAATTTAGAGCAGCTTACTAAAGATACTAATTTATATTACTATTTAAATTAAAAGTGTTATCATATATTAAAAATATCGCACTATATGACTACCAAAATCTATTCAGCATTTATTAATAGATTACCAACATTCATTATTGCCAAATAAAAAGGATATTTGATAACTGGTAGCACATGAGCTGTAACAGTAGGAGATCATGGACATTTCACTCAGTAAATCTGAAGCAAAGGGGACAATTGCAAGAAACATCACTAAAGAGTGGCAGCACAGCAAACACAGGACTACACCTTTATGCAGTCCAGCCAGAAGTGGGCACAGTGAGGTCAGTTAAAAGGAGCACCGGGGAGGAGACGATCCTAACAAGGCTGACACACCAGACTTAATAAAAAAACACTGCACTTCATAGGCAAACATCCCTCAGGGTTATGTGAGCACTGTCACGCAGAGAGAGGAATCAGTGGAGCATGCAGTTTGTCACTGCCAAAAATACTTTAGAGAAACATGAAAGCGGGAAATCAGGAAGCTTGGAGTGGAAGAAATGAAACTGAAAAAATGTATTTACCATTGGGGGTTGGGGAGTCTGTTGCATTGTCGATGAGAAACTGGGCTGATCAGAAGAATTCAGTGTTCAGTGAAATCTAAGTGTTTTTTTTTTTTTTTTAAATTTATTTTCTTGTGTTTGTATGCTTAAGGGGGCAGATAACGCTGGTTCATTCTCCAACATAGGAGGTGACGGTAAGAGCTGTCAGCAGTCAGCGCTGCTTGTCAGACAGCAGGGGGCGCCACACTATCTCCCCTGATGTAACTGCATCCGGAATATCGTCGTTTTGAATCTGTAGTTCAGCAAACTGTCCTACCTGCTAGTTAGCTAGGGTTGAAAACGTAACATTTATTATCTGTATCTGTATTTATAAGATGTCGACTGGGAGTTTAGGCAACAGTGCGTGTGGAACAATGCTTTGAAGTAATGTCAACTCATCACGGTGAGACCCATTTTCAACGGACGTGTTGTTCAACAGTTAGCTAGCCAGCTAACGTTAGCTAGCAGTTAGCTCTGGCGTTACGTTTGCTAACACGTTTGCTAGTAATGTCGGTCAGGTTTGCCACCTGCCAAAGTTACCCAGATGTCCCTAGTTTACATGCCAACCAGCCAGTAGTGGTTTCAGCTGTGCATTATTTGAACTAACGGTTGCAACCGTTTATCCGACGTTAGCTCGGGTTGCCGAGAGCACTGGCCTTGCTTTTTGAAAACAATAAGTAAAAGTTAATGGTGGACTGGCGTAACTAACTGTTACACAATCCAGGCAGCTATCTGGTAGCTTCTAGCGCAGTCTTGAACTGCGACATTTGACGTTTGTAATGGATTTTGGTATCGTTGGTTTTGCCATTACGTGTTTCAGATAATTCAGGCTAATAACAAGCTGACATTGTTTGGTTTGCGTTGGCCTCGTGGGCGTTGGTGTTACGTGCAAACATTAGCGTTACGTAATGATATTGTGAATTTGAAGGCTGGTGTATCTTACATGTTTTAAATTTGGATTTCAGAATTTGTTCGTTTACTATGAGCTCTTTATCAGCCCAGCCTCCTGCATCAAGCTCATCATGCAGGACACTACCTGGAGAAGGAAATCAGGTACATTTAAACAGAAACTATGATTGCATCTACAGTTATCCCCACATATAATTCATATTTGATGCTAAACAGTGTTTTTTTATGTTTTGTTTTGCGATTTCAGGTGCAACCCAAAGCCCCACTCTTGCAGATCCTGCGTGTTGCTGGAGCCCAGGAAGAAGTCTTCACACTCAAAGAGGTGAGCTTTCAAGTGAAATGTAGAGGGTATTTGTCAGTATGCAGCCTGTTTTGTTGGCTCATAACAAGATATTACCTAAGAAGTGGCTATTTCAGGGTTCAGTAGTCAGTGTTAACTGGGTCCCTATAAGTAAAACTGGCCTGCAGGTGCCTGGTTACATCAAATTTCCAATGTTTTGTGTAGGTGATGCACTACTTGGGTCAGTACATCATGGGGAAGCAACTGTATGACAAACAGAGGCAGCACATAGTCCACTGCCAGGATGACCCTTTGGGAGAGCTGCTGGAAGTAGAGAGCTTCTCTGTCAAAGACCCGAGGTACACACCAACACCTAAAATGGAGCTTCTGTTCAATACTCAGTAGTGCTGGAATATATCTCAACTTGTATAGATCTAAAATAAGGAAGTCCACTTTAATCTCTTATCTTCTCATTTTGCAGACCGGTGTATGAAATGCTCCAAAAGTACTTGGTTGTTCTTGGTTGTGCTGGTAAGTGACAAGTTCATTTAGTAACCAAATTCCATTATACGTCCTTTCTGTGAAATAATGTTGGGGAACATCATCAACGAACAAGCAATATATGAATATATTTTGTATAGTTAGTACATTGTAAGTTTGTGATGACTTGAAATTCAATTGTGTCTTTTTCCTCTTCCCATTTTTGAGTTTGATGCATTCAATTTTTCATTTGCATCTTTATCATGGTATGTTTTGAAGTGAAGATTCCTTGGATCCCTTGATCCCATTGATTCTCTAAAATCAGCTTTTTTGTTGCGCACATGGTGAGTGCTTGTGACATTTGTACATCTCTTGGGGATGCAGGCACCAGAAGAACACCATTTTCCAGCTTGATCTATTAATCCACAGAAGAAGGCCTTAGTGAGAGAGTGTGTAATGCTTTTATTAAAGGGTGGGGGTGTCCTTTTTCTGTTACTGTGTTTTATCTGAAATGCAGACGCTGCAGAGAATCTTTCTATGGGCCGTGAATGTGTTGAGGGCGGAGTGGAGGATCGTGGGCAGGTAAAACCGAAGCATGGTGCTCAGAAGAAACAGAGACCCCCAACCTTTCCCCCCTCTCTACACACAACAATTGCAAATGCAAAGGGACAGGACCAGAGGGCAAAAGTGCAAAGCTGCTCAGATACTAATAACATTTTTTGTAAATCATAACATGCACTGACCACAGTGCTGGACTGAGATCAGTAGTCCTCGGTGTGACATCACCTCTGAAGACTTTTTCTTGAAGGATTAAGATGAAATGTGCTCCTTTCAGCTTGTGTGTACTGAGGCGGGGGAAGAGTATGGTCTGCTGTCTTCGTTGGTGTGCATCTGTACAGAGTGGCACCGTCTCTGTACAACCCCATCCTTGGTCTGGTCTGGTGGGAGTTTCAGCACTCTTTTGTGATCCACCAGCTCCACCCAGTGGATGGGGGGGCAGAGTCACTGTCTCTGTCTGTGTCAGAGTTCTCTTCTCTGCTCCGAACTGGAGGATCGCAGCTCCTGATCAGCCGCAGGCCTAACGATAACCCTGAACCTCTTCACCCATCCCCATTTTCCTTCACCCTTCTTTCCGATTCCCTCCAAAATCCACTTTGTTGCACTGACTGTATGCCCACTTGTGTGAACTGCAGTCAGATTTTTGTCACTTAATGAATCCAATAAATTACTGTATTTTCCAATTGCTGCATGTGCTAAATTCACACCAGGGTGCTATCAAATTTCAGATCTGATCATACTTGGAATATGTTTTTCAAACATATATTTTTCCTTTCTTAGCTGGGATACATTCGTAGTTCTTAGGATGTTAGATGTCCTTCCTGCTCACTTTCTGCTTCCTTCTGCTCCTTTTTCCCTTCTCATATGAAAAGGTCCTAGACACTTTTCCAAAAGCTATATATAAAACCATTTATTGATGTTTTCTGTTTTCCTCTGCATATTTAAACTTTGAATCTATCTTAGAATAAGTAATTATTTAAATTAGTTTGCACATACTACATATAGCTTTACTAAATTCTTTGAACTCACTCTTGTAAATCTTCATGTTAACGAGTACACTGGCTTTCCTACCTGCACTTTCTATTTTATACCCGCACACAGTTTCAGTGCGACAGCTATCTGATACTTTTTTTTTTACCTCCTTCCCCACTGGCCCATACCCTAATTGCCCAGCCCCTTATTCCCTGAACCACCACCCAATACCCAGAGGCCACTTTGAAGAGGAGCTGCGAGTCCTCCAAGTACCCAGTCACGGCTCTGTATTCTAATTTATTCTTTCTTCACATTTCCTCCCTTTGTAGATATGTGGAGGTGTGGTCAAAGCAGGGCTGGAGGCTGGCAGTAATGGGCCTCTCCTGCAGACCCCTTCCCAGAGACGACCTCGAGAGCCAGACGATGGTAAGCAAACAGTTAATGTGCTCAGCAGTTTTCCCAGGACCACATCTGTTCAAAATGCTGAATCTAACTGTTCAAAACCTACCCAGACTCCCTTGAAGGTCTGCCACGGTCAGCCTGCAAACGACCCAAGCTGGATGTCACTCTCGATGAGTGGGACCTCTCTGGCCTGCCCTGGTGGTTTCTGGGTAATCTCCGTAGTAACTACAGCCGCAGGAGCAACGGTTCCACTGACATCCACACAAACCAAGTAAGAAACCTCATGTGTTGTTAATAAGTTCATCTAAAGCATTATATTTTTCAGCTCAAACAAAAACCAGGTCAAAAAATTTTCAAGCTTATAAAAACCTGACAGACATAATTTCTTGTTGACAAATGGCATAAATTGGAGAGTAACAGTGGTGGTCTGACTGATGTGTTAGCTGTCTCCTGCACAGGAGGAGGATACAGCAATTGTGTCAGACACCACAGACGACCTCTGGTTTCTGACCGAGGGTGAGAGCGAACAGGTGAGTGTGGAGATGAAAGAGGCTGCGCTGGAAGAAGGGAGCGGAGGGGAAGGAGAGGCTCCACCTGAGGATGATGAAGGAGGAGGAAAGGAAGAGAAGGCAGATCGAGAGGTAGGAGTTTGTGCCCTAACAACAGTTGAGTAGAAAAACAATTGTAGTTTTATACAAAACAGCATCTTCATTTTAGCAGTGCCATTCATTTTGACAGTTAAAATGATTAACATAGTAACCATTTCTTACCACTGATAGAGAAAATAATGTAATCAGATTAGGGCTGCAGCTACCAAATATTTTCATTATCGATTAATCTGCCAACTATTCAAAAATCACATTTACCCTGTGTCATAGATGATGTCATCAAATGTCTTATGAGTGACATACATCAGTAATGTTGAGACCAAATCCAAAGAGATTCAGATTATAATGATATAAAACTGAGAAGAGCAGCAAATCCTCATGTTTGAGAAGCTTAACCAGAGAATTTTTGGCATTTTTGCTTAAAAAATTTCTTGAATGATTAATCAATTATCAAACTAGTTGCTGATGATGGAGTTTGACTAATCAGATGTCATCTTCATCTGTTCAGATGCAGGAGGAGCCAGATGAAGACTCGCAGTGTCTGAGTGATGACACTGATACAGAAATCTCCACACAGGTCTGACTCATCTGTTTCTTTTTTCCTCTGTATTTTGCAGTGTTAGGTTGTGGTAGATTAAAACTTTTAAAAAAATGCAGATGTGTGACTTTCTATGTACCTTTTCCCCTCAGGATGCATGGCAGTGCACAGAGTGCAGGAAGTATAACACTCCTCTCCAGAGGTACTGTGTCCGCTGCTGGGCTCTCCGGAAGAACTGGTACAAAGACGTCCCCCGACTCGCCCATTCCCTCTCTGTCCCTGACATACCCGCATGCAGCTCTCTCACCACCCATGACGAGGAAGATGACAGCGACACAGGCATTGATGTCCCAGACTGCAGCAGGACAGTGTCTGACCCTGTCATCCTGCCTTCTCACGCCACAGCTGACCGACTTCTACCCGCCATGGTGATGGGCAAAGGCAAAGGGCCTCGGCACTCCGGCATGCACAAGGATGATCAGCTCTCAGGAGGGGAGAGTCAGGAAAATCTGGGAATGGAGGTTGAAGTTAGGCCTGAGGCACTGCTGGAGCCTTGCAAGCTCTGTCGAGTGCGACCGCGTAATGGGAATATAATACATGGACGTACGGCTCACCTACTAACCTGCTTCCCATGCGCAAGGAGGCTACATAAGTTCCAGGCTCCTTGTCCAGGATGTGGAAAGATAATTCAAAAAGTTATTAAGATATTCATCCTCTAAAAAGCATACACACATCAGTCAGGCACTGGGACCCAATCACTAAAGAACACATTTTCAAACACATTAGACCATACAGCTGCATGCACTCTGGTACACAATCTCTGCACGTAGACACACACAACACGTGCACCTTACCTGAAAACTACACAGATATACACAAAGTATAGAACTTGGTTAAGCTTGCTCTTGGTTGCATGGTTTATTTTGCATCACACTGCCTCTGAAGTATTGTTAGATATGAAACTTTGGACATGAGTTAGACCAGATGTTTGTTTTAGTGCCACATATAAATAAGGGATGTAAAAAAAGAAAAAAGAAAAGCAGAAGTATTTATTTATTTATGAGAAGATCACATAGGATTGCAGAGTTTGCGTGAGCCCACTGTGTAATTATCTTATTTCACGAAGCCTTGTTTTTTCAGGCTGCATTGCGTTTGTTGAATGGTGCCATCCAAGAACTAGTATTGCTTGCCTTATTTCTATTAGTTTTGTTTGACTTTCTTTTTCAGTAGATTCACTTCAATCAGCATCTGGACATAAACAGACAAATCGGCGCAGGTATGTAACTACAATAATTTTTCTTTAAGCATTTTCCAGGCCTTTTTAAAAAAAAATTATTAACTTTTTATACTCTGTGAATCCTCTTAGGTGGCTCTGAGATTTGATTTGAGTTATGAAGACAAGATTGAAGGAAGAACAAGTCTTAAAAGCACGTTTTTGTCATCAACAGCTGCATTTCCATGAAAGTATCCTCAAAAGTTTTTCTTTTTAAAAATGCGCTCTTTCTCAGCATAAGTGAATGTACTGTAAAATACAAACATGTTGGCTTAAGTTGTATCAACAAAGAATTTTCAGATGTAGAATTGAATTTAACCTGCTTGAAAACGCACAGCTGAAGTGTTTTACTGTGTTTTTCTCTCAGTAGTATTTTGATGTTAATGTGTACAATATTTACAAATCACCACGTGTCTGACAGTTCTGTCTGCAGCAAGTTATGCCATGATGATTAATGTTTCATTTCATGAAGGGTATTTTACCTCCCTTCATGAACTTATGATAAATTAACATTTCTGTATATTTTGTATTTAATTTATTTATGATTGTTTTAATTGTTCAGACGACCACCTCCAATGAAGCCTAAAAAAGCTGCACTTGTTACATTAAACAGTTCTAATATGTAATTTGCAATTAAAAATGTTTTCTCAAAGATAGACAGAAAGTCTTTAAGGGAACAGTTACTAAATGTACCCTCAGTGAAAAACACTGCATAGTACTTAATGGAAACTGGGGGGGGGGGGGGGGGGGGGGTTGATTTAAGCGTTACACTGCCATGTAATGATTTTGAACTTTAATTTGTATATTATAGATTTTATTTAGATTGTTCTGCATTATTCGAAGATTGTATCGCTGGACCATACTGCTAATATTACCTGTGCGTCTGTGAGCTGCCTACAAATACAGTATGCTGTACAGTTTTCAAGATGTTCAGTGACAGTAGGCATTTAATTCTTGCTCCGCTTTGCGTAGAAGGAGCATCATAGATTTTTGATCTGCTCTTAACTTGTGCTTAATCTTTCTGCCAGCAGGTGGGGAGAAGTCTCAATATTGTATCTGGTGCCCACAAAGGCTGTACAGTACCAGTGATAACGTAATGCATACAGTATATAGAGCATGCCTCCTTGTGACTAGAACCAGCACTGAGCTGGTGTAAGAGCTATATTAGCTATATATGTATCTATAAAAAGCTATAAAAGAGTAATGTAGCCTGTTGTATGTATCGCCATCATCATGCACCCAGAGAAACAAACTTCCTCAATATACAGACCTCATAACAAAGTGGCATATAGATAATGTTATACCAGTTTTACTGGTTCAGAATGACAAGACTTAATTATTAACACTGAAACTACAATGTGTTCAGACATGGTACAGCGAATATAGATGTTCTTTTTTTTTTTCTACTTGTCGTGGAATAAAATAAGTTTTGTAAAGCACTTAAGAGTTGGATGTTTATTATTTAATTCACTTCACTTGCTTACCAGAGGGACAGTTGATGTACAGTACCCACTGGCAAAGAGACGAGTGTGTGTGTTTTGGCCAAAGAATAAGTCATTGTATGACAGGCCAGCTGTCATGTGTCCTCTCCTTCTTGACTGGGGTCCAGCACCTGCGTCCCTCCTCTGCTTACTCACTGTTCCACTTACTTGTGTCCGCCTTATTTTTGTCCTCTTGTCGACAAGTGGCGCAGACACCCTACCCCTCTACTGTATATGTAGCTGTAAAACTGCTGCTGTGTTATCGTGTGCATAAATATTGTGACTGTTTTACCCCAGGGGGTTTTTTAGATACTGATAATAACTCATTAGGGGATATTCCCTGCGTGGAAAGTCCCCTGTGGATCTTTCCTCCATCTGAAACCACATATGTAAAACACCCAAGACTTTCATACAAAAGAGGACAACATTATTTATGAAGCTCTTTGAAGTAGCACTTATATAGAGGGCATGATTCCAGGTAGAAACAAAAAACAGCACATAGCAGGGACATGGGAAGGTGTTTGTGTCCTCCCTGTGATTTGCATTACAGTGCTCATAACAGTCATACCAAAATGTTTCCCCTCACTCTGCACCTAAATCAAGAATGCTTTGTCCGAGGCGTCTGGCACGTCACAGAGTGTAGAGATGGGGAATGGCATGACACCCCTGGTGACATGGCACCCAGAGCTTGGCAGTTCCAGAATGGCACGGCCCAGGGAGTGGTAGGGGATATGCATGTTTCCATGGCGACAGTATCTCCATCCCAACATCCCAGAATAACTTAACACATTCTCCCTTTATCCCCTATGACGTTTGCAATACTTCCTAGTGGGAAAATAGTTAGGATGGAAGCAATGGGTTGAACATTGCTCCAATGCCTTTGACCATTTTTATCATTGCATTGCTCTTACTGTCTGTAAACTGTTTGTTCTCAGAGTTTTGAAGCATTTCTTTATAATTTTCTTTTTATCCCCCTTCAAGCCTCAAAGTCACAAAAAACTAAATTATTCATATCAAGCAAGTTTCATATTCGAGTCACAATAACAAGCAAACAAAACAAATGCACACAAAAAGAAGGCTTTAAAAAAAAAAATTGAATAGGGAACCCTGAACTATATGAAATTCAGTGTGGGTTTTTCTTATATTATACATCTTTTTTAAAAAATTATACCTAAATTAAAAAACTTATTTCTATGTCACTTTCTTTTGACCTTTGTCTGCATACCTCCAGGACTGCGAGCCTCAGCCTGTTTACCCTCTTTTGCTTTCTTCTGGTTGTGTGTCTGGGTATCTGTAATTTTATCTGTGTGGCCAGGACCTTTCCTTTCTCACCTCCATACACACACACACACAAACACACACACACATTCCCTCTGTTGTGTCCGACTATTTGGTCGCTCCAGAAACCAGGCCGCTAAATTTGTCCCACTGGTGACATGGGAGAAGGTCAGTGGAGCCAGAGAAAAACAAGAGAAAGACATAAAGACAGAGAGATTAGAATAGACATAATGGGGGAGGGAAATGGGTAATGATACAGATGTGACACATTAAAGGATAGGATGATAGATGTCTTAAAACAATGGTTAGGTGCCCAAAATAATTTTGGAACAGGTTTTGCTCGCTGTAATCATTCCTCCTGTTCATACTGACCATTAGAAGATAACCTCCAAATGTGCTTGCAATGGAAGTGATGGGGGCCAAAATCCACAGTCCTCATTTTGAGCAAAAATGTATCTAAAAGTTTTTCTGAAGATAATATGAGGCTTCAGCAGTCTGAGTTAGTCAAATAAAGTAAATATCTTACACAGTTACAGTCTTTTTAGTAAAAAAAATATCTTTATATCCCTCTTTGTGTCTCAATGGGCAGCGTTTTCCTGTTCAGCTGCAGTGGAAAGTACAAGTAAAAAGATGGAATTTGGCACTAAAAAGACTGTAACTATGAAAGATATTGACTTGACTAATTTGGACAGCCTCATATTAGCCTCAAATAAACTTTTAAACATATTTTGGCACAGGAGTGCTGTGGATTTTGGCCTTCATCACTTACACTGGAAGTGCATTATGAACCGATCAGGAAGAACGATTACAGCAAGAAAAACATGTTTCAGTGTTCATTTGGGCACCCGACTATTGTTTTAATATTTAAAAAAAACATGAAACTCTCCTTTAAGGTGAGGTGAAAGGAACAAGGAGAAACAAAGTGGAGTTTGCCAGATATGGAAGACGATATTGAAAAGCTGGACTGACTGGGAGTCGGGCTAGCTCCTGCATAGCTGTCCACTCAAATCTCACAACATCACTCTGCAGGCATATACACATTACTAGCCTCAGACGGGATTAAAACCATGTCTCCTATGTTGATTGTGGTTTACACTTGGGCATCATCTAGGTGTAAATTGCCATCAAATAAAACTGGACAGATTTTTATGAGGGGGCAAGCTTTACCTTGTCAGATTCCTCTCTGCTTAAGTGACGTGAAACTGGCAGTCTCAAAGAAAGGGATGCTTTGTTTTCTAGCCTGTGATGATTGGTGTGTCATAATACTGTGGCATTATTTGAATATATGTCTGGTTGGTTTGGAGCAGTGGGCCACAGGTTATTGACAGTGAATAACTTTAGGGCTACCATGTGCTGCAAAGTATGTTAGTGGGAAGTGGGTTATGTACGTAGGTATGAGCATGTATGTGTGTTTGTCTATGTGGAGCTGGAGACTTGCAGTGACTGGGATGCCAGCGAAGGGAAGGGCAGCGGATGGCTCAGGGGCTCAGTCCATTCCTGTGATTTAACATGACACCACTTGCACTAAGACTGCGACAGCTGCGTATGCACATGCCGCCCATTCTGTTTGTTGTAGGGGATTACTCTGCGATAAAAGCCCCAGTGAGCAGCAGCATGGCTGGGCTACAGGACTACTGTTTCCCCCCCTGACTTAGAAAGCTTTCTCCAGGCCTCCAGAGCCCTGTGAAAACACAGGTGGGCCACTTCATTCTGAAAAGGAATGAATGGGAGTATTCTCTGGATGATTAGCCGGGCCGTAGTAGTGTCACATCACCTTTAGGCATCAGTCAAATAGTACAGCACTGCAGCTTATGTAAGGTTCATTACTCAACAGAAACAGCGGAGCAGAGCAGCACAGGAGTGTAGTAATCAGCTCTGACTGCTCCCATTCATTTGCTTCATTCATTAAGGTGATTGATCTGCTTTCATTGTGTTGTATTGGATCATCTGGGAGGGCCGCTTTGTCATCTTTCACCATTAATGTGCAGTCAGTATAATCATGATCTGAAAAAGAGGAGTCTGCATTGTGCAATATAAAAAAACTGCTATCAAAGGGTTCATTAATGGATGTGCAGTTATCATGGCGACAGTATAGAAGCAGTCTCTGAGGCAACAGACTCGGGCATCTGTTGCTGTCACTATGGTGACTATGTCCTCTCTCAAAAAGCACATAACCAGTACTGTTGCATTGAGTCCAGAGTTCAAACAGAGAGCTGCATGACAGGACTAATACAGAGACACTCCGAGCAGTTTAAACCCAGAAACATGACACATTTTTCTTCCCTTTCTCTTTACTCCATGTTAATGCCGCTGCAATCACAACCATGTGCACTATGTATGCAAGGAAGCAGTGAAGGGTGACACCACTTAAACTGTTTTTGTAAGGGAATTGAGCTTAACCAGGTTTTTTATATGTTAACATTAATGAAGATCAACTGCATCAAGTATTCATTAACTAATTACATTCATATTAAAAGTGTTTTTAAAGAAAAACATAAAACAACAACAACAACAAAGGTACCAAAAAGGGGCATGAATGAGTGTACAGATATATATATATATATTTCCACCATCTTTGACTTTTTGATTTTTTTCTCGTGAGACGTGCAGATTGCAAAAACAAATTTCCCTCCTGGATCAATAAAGACTATGTATTTACTGTATTGTAGGTGTTATAGTTTCCTAATAGTTTCCATGAAATTAACTGATATGTAATTGTAAATTCTCTTTAAGGAACGTGGAAAAGAAGATGTAATTTGGTGATGTAATTTTGGTAATGGAGACAGTGTTCAGTTGATACACTTCCAATTATTTCCAAATAATTGCTGATTGCTGAACACACAAACGTGTAAAATTTGTCTACAGGCAAGCACACAATTCATCAAATATGAAGAATAAAGTTTCAGATAAATTAATACTCACAAGTTTAAGTTAATGTCTTTTTCTTTAGCTGTTCTGATATTCATCTAGATTTTAACAACAGCTGATAAACACACAACTAACTATACTCAGATTGCTGCCTCAGAACAATTTCTCTATTTTCCCTATACATTACTTAGAATGATTACATAGAACATAAAATACATGCAATAAATTACACAGGTCCTTCATGGAAATATAAGCTATCAATAAGAAATTGAAGGACCTGTAAAATATTGTATTTAATTGAATTTAGACTAACTTGGTGGTTATTGTATCTTATGTAACCGGATCGAGATCCTAGTTTATCCACCTTTAATCAACACTCCTTCACTGGTGTTGTGTTACTCTCCTGTTACATATGAGATTTCCCAACTGTGCTCAGACGGCAGCTCTCCAGGTCAGTGATGATCTTGAGGCTAACCTGGGGTGAGGAGGACTGATCTCTCCCCCTTGTTTCGCCCTCCTCCCTCCAGCTCAGCTGTCCCGCAATGTGCTGCTGCTTGTCACTGAGGAGAAGTGGAACAGTGTTGCCAGTGACAGGGCAATCCCTGGTGCACACACACACACACACACACACACACACACACACACACACACACACACACACACACACACACACACGTACATGCAAGAACACATACATAAACATGCACACCAGAGGACCTGCACACACACACACACACACACACACACACACACACACACACACACACACACACACATGTTGGGTAGAGAATATGTTTTCCAGTGTAAATAATTTGGATTCTACACAGCTATCTCTTGTTTACATGTTTCCTTATAAGATGAGCTCTTCAGGAATATCTAATATAATGATTATGGATATTAACATTTTTATTCTGTGTTATCTCTTACATGTAATTGATCAGGTTTGATCTACACTGACTGAACTGAGGATGAAAGATACAGTATGAACAGTATCTACAAACAGCAAGTAAACACCCGGTCCTCCCCGATTCACTGCATGTCAAGTGTTCACTCCAAAATGCTGAGAGGGGACTTGTTCCTCAAGCAAAACACAAGTGTGCCTGACACTACAACTATCACAACACACACACACACACACACACGGTTCTCTAGTTCTGCTGACAATGGGTTAAGATGACAGAGGGTTATGAGTGACTCTGACACACTGCAGACCCCCTCCCCACTGTACCCCCATGTCCAACACAGCCGTCTTTGTACTCGTTCCACCATCAGTGACTATCCATCACAGACTAACAGCCCACCGCAGCCCTGCGCCAAGCTACGACTCTGCACTCTGCCTCAACCCCAAAACCAGGATCTGAGCCCAGGACTAGACCACCACCCACTGCAACCACTGCCTGGCACCCACCCCCAGATCTGAACTCCTCTGTCTGTATCATTTCATACTACTAGGAGTGATATCATTTCAATCACCACTGACCATCGAAAGAGTTACGCAAGCAATAATTTTAGTTTTAAATCATAGTATAATGTAACTTGATTGGTTATAATCTAAAACTAAGAAATATGAATTAAAAGAATGGATATAAGTGAACTGAATAATGTTGTAACTTTTTATGGGAAATGGCCATCTTGTTCACTCTAACTTGTCTAACTTTCTGTGTTTTTCAACATACTGTATACTGTTAGTCTTTCCACATTATCTGCCTGTAATAAAGCACAAATTAAAGGGCATGTTCACAATTTTTCATGTCTGTCTTTAAACAATAATCAGGTGCTGTAGTTATTCCTCCTGTTCATGCTAACCATTAAGAGAACGTTTCCAAATGTGCTTCTAATGAAAGCGATGGGGGACAAAATCCACAGTCCTCCTTCAGTGCAAAAGAATGATGTAATCTGACCAATTTCAAGAGAACTGGAAACACCATTACATCAATTTTTCTTCTCATTATAACAAAATATGAACCTATTGACTTGTTATGGTGAGATTCTAGCATTTCATAGCAAAGACAACATGTGACAAGTGTCCCAGGCTGGACTTGATATGTCGTTGCCAGTGGTATGCACCTAGGACCATCAAACACTTCCTGCCAGATATGCATATTACTGTGATAAACCTATGTAAGTGACATAGGATACACGGGATGTAACACATCTCAGGCTATGCCTGTCATTCCATACCTCTTCTCTGCTGACAGAAGTGTGTATTTTGGCTGTTCGTCCATGCTAGCGGAAGCCAGTCTGAATTAGCCGGTGAGCTATGAGGTGAGACATGTCCTGGAAGGATTAACACTTGGTGGCCAGGCTATAATGCCACGACTTGCAGGAAGCGGTCAGGACAACGAAGGCCATTCCCCCACGAGGTCGCCTCATTGTTGTCCTTTGGTTTCTGAGAGTAACAGGGACCAGTGACAACTTGGTGCTGTCCATTCCTGCACAGGCCTGTCTGGTATTGAATCTAGTTTAGCTCAGAAGGTCACTTGCATCACACTGTGTAATCATTTAGAAGGAAAGTCAGCAGATATGAATGTGGTTACATAAAACCAAGACCCAGCAACAATGGCATGAGCTGTTATGTCGTCTAAGCTTTTACATATTTAGTACTGGCCTAGATGATCATTTTGAACCTGACATCGCTTCAGTCACAACAAAGGTGAAGTATTTACTTGTGACCTAGTTTAGAGTAAACAACAATCGCTGGCCTCGTTTCCTTCCCATAAAGAGCTAGGAGACAAACAACTTCTTGTCATTGCATATCATTGGCTCCTAGTAGAAGTGACAGCTGTCTCCAGACTGTCCCTACTGCCCGGCCCCCTCCTCCACCTCCATGGCGGGGGACTTCATGTATGGTGTCATGGAGGGAGACGCAAGTCTGGGATTAGCTCATTAAGACAGGCATCTTTGATCCGAGGTTATCTCTCCCATTTCCACGGCAACCTGATCATATCCTGGCCTCTTAAGACACACACAAGGGCATACACACATGCACACACACACACACACACACAATTGGGCCCTAAAGCCCTCGAGAGCAGGGCCCAACAGAGATGTGAAGTGTAGATGTGAAGCAACAGCTAAACGTCGTGTCAGGTTTCTGGGGGCTCGTGCTAAATTTAACCCTGTGATCCTGCAGCAGGCAGAGGGGTTTAAATGCCAGCCTACAGTTGCTCCACACCAGTTGTTCTCCACACGTCTTCCACTCATCACAAACTTAGGCCGGGGACGAAGACAGGCACACACACAAGTACACTCCGACACACACGCTCCAGGCACAGGACCGAAGAGCACATACAGTAGAGCAGTTCCAGGGGAAACAGGGATCTTTACCCCCTCACTTTCAGACCACTGCGTTGTCCAAGCATGGAGCTTTTTGAGACCAACCCTTACTTCTTCCCTGACCAGCGCTTCTATGAAGGAGGGGACAGCTACTTCCCCTCTCGCCTGCCCGGGGGGTACGACCAAGGTGGCTACCAGGACAGGAACTCCATGATGGGGCTGTGCGGGAGTCTGTCTGGAGGTGTCGGAGTCGGGGTGACAGGAACAGAGGACAAAGCCTCTCCATCCAGCCTGTCACCTCACTCCGAGCCCCACTGCCCGGGTCAGTGCCTGCCGTGGGCCTGCAAGTTGTGCAAACGGAAGACAGTGACCATGGACCGTCGGAGAGCGGCCACACTGAGGGAGAAGAGGCGCCTGAAGAAGGTGAATGAAGCTTTTGATGCTCTGAAGAGGAGCACCCTGATGAACCCCAACCAGAGGCTGCCCAAGGTGGAGATCTTGCGGAGCGCCATCCAGTATATTGAAAGGCTGCAGGCTCTGGTGTCCTCCCTCAACCAGCAGGACACTGAGACGGGGCAGCAGGGACTACACTACCGACCCGGCCCGGCCCAGCCCAGAGTGAGTAGGACAGAGGAGGGATGACGAGAAGCAGAATGTCACATATTAAACACTGAAAAGAGGGCCAGAAGTCAAACAGAAAGAACAGACAGGGAAGAGACATAATGCACAATGCAGTAGTTGAAGAGAGGTGCAAATGTTCTTTTATGTGTGAAAACTTGCTTTGGAATTGATTACCATGGCTAAGTTTTGAGGTTTCAACTGGGGTGATAAACTGACGTATCATTCATATAATCAGTCACAGATTGATTGTACATTTCCCGTCAGTGTCTTGCAATTCTTTTCAGAGGTTTTTAAAGTTATAATCCAGTTTTCAATTGTAAGGTGTTCAGAGGATAGACATCTTTTACCAGTTTGAAGGTTCAAGGAGACCTGTGAAACAAACTGATGACACAGGTGCCAAAATATAGTAAAAACTATTCAGTTGCCAAAATCTTTCCAATTGTTACTGTTAAATGGTCTTTATGTCAGAAGATCTCTTAAATCTTATGATTTATGTTTGTATTTTCTGATGGAGTCTTATTTCTCTTGCTGACAGAGTTTTCATCATGTACTTTTGCCTCTGAGGGTCACAGGATGCATTGGTGCTGTGTGTGTAGTGTTACACTACTGTGTCTCTGTATGGGGTGGGGTGTGCAGTGTCATAACACCGAGTGAGTGACAGCAACTTCTGTGTGTGCATCTCCATGGTAACAGGTGTCGTCGTCAAGCGAGCCCAGTTCGGGCAGCACCTGCTGCAGCAGCCCAGAGTGGAGCAGCACTCCCGAGCAGTGCACGCAGAGCTACAGCAGTGAGGGTGAGTACAGTTCACACACAGTCTCATTACACAGCACCAGCAGCTCAGCGCGCCTTCTCTCAGATAATGAATATGTGACTGGGTCTCTCCGCAGATCTCCTGAGTGCTGCCGACTCTCCAGAGCAGGGCAACATGCAAGCCCTGACCTCCATCGTGGACAGCATTACTGCAGCAGACGGAGCTGTGGCCTTTCCTGTGGACATTCCCAAATAGACGCTCCACACAGCGGACCCATAGGTGCACACAAACACAAAGCAAAATGACAATTGGAAAAGCAGACTTTTAACTAATCCAAAATTCTAATTTTACTTATTTTTCAGCTCAAATGATCTGTGTTTTGTGTTTTGGCTCATGCTAAATTTCAAATTTGTGATTTATCAGAATTGTAGCTCTGCTAATCTAAGGCTCTGCTAGCCAAATGTAATTCCTCCTCTTAACAATGAGGCCTTATTCCCTTTATTCCCTGCCTTATCCTGCAGTCCAGACCTGTCTGTCAGAGCCACAGGAGGTTAGTCTAACTAGAGATTCAAGGACTTTGCTGCATGAACCCAACACCTAGTTACTAGTGTGGATCTCTGCTAGGCTCACGTCCAGTCTAATAGAGCCACAGAGGAATGACAAAGCCTGTTTTTTCTCCTTACTTAATTTAAGTTTTCCTCTTTTCGAAACCTTTCCCTGATCTTTCATTCTTTTTTGTGTGTGTTTTTCAATGCTTAAAAAAACGTGAGTTTATTTGTGGGGCCAATATGTACCATGGCAGTTTTGACCAAGATCTGCTTAATTTAAACTGGTTATAAATGCTAGTGATGTAAATACGTTCCCTTTTTCTACAGAGTGGTTTTGCCATTTTATTTTTTATTTTTTGCTAACTTATTTTTGACTTTTATAACTAAGATTGTTGTGTATTTGTAGATGTTCCGAAAAGTGATATTTTCTGTCCAATCCTTGCAATAAAGACCATTTTCAATACATTGTCTGTTGTTGCCTTTGACTAAAACCAGACTTCAAAAGGAACACAACACCCAAAATCTTTAAAAAACAGCTTTACTTATGTCTATATAGTGTCATAAATACAGTACACTTTTTAAATAGCCAAATAATAAAATCTTGATTTGTCAGCATTGTTTCACACCTGGAATAAAGACACAGTACTCATAGCTGCCACATAGCACATTACACCTTTTAGACACCTTGGAAAAACTGTAAAATAAAAAAAAAGATTGTACACCCATCCAGCACTTCACTGATTCATATGCTGTGTTCTCATTGGATGAGGAGTTGGCCAGCCAAGAGTACTGACTGCTCACTGGCACGTCTCCATGGCAACTAAATGGGAGGTGACGTGACAGGATTAGACGAGTCTGTCACTTGGAGCAGTTTCATATGGATGTCATTGGCTGATGTTGAGCAGCAGTTTACAGTTTGATTTGAGAGAAAGTCAGGAATCAACAGAGAGGAGCTACAATGTTCACACTACCCATCCACAGAGAAAAGTCATGGTCACATGGCTGGGGTCGGCCTTTCGCACGCAAATTCTCTACAAGTCTTGAGCAGAATATCATTCACTCGCTCACTCGCACACACACGCACACAAACACACACACACACACACACACTCTTCATATTAAAGGATTCTCTCTACTCTAGGCTACATAGTATCATACAGAAGGCGAGAGAGGCGGAGAGAGAGGAGAGGTAACAGCTACATAGTGTCAAAAAGAGGAAGAGGAGGAGGAGGAAAAAGGAAAGTACAGGAGAAGACGCAAAGAGAGAAGTTTGAAATTGGACCCATGAACCTGTGAAGAGTCCTTGTAGAAACACACCCCCACCTTAGTGAGACCCTCCCACTAACGATTCACACACTTACAGCATACAGCAAAAGACACACAAAGGTCCGTCACAGAGAGAAAGAGAAAGGAAGAGAAAGAGAGAGAGAACAGTCACTATCGAATACAGGGCATTGGGTTTCATACAGCAATGATATTAGATTATTTTCCATATATATTTCCAATATATATATAATATTTCTATAAAAAACATAAGTCATCCATTTTATGTACAGAGACGATAAATGAGTAATACCTTGCATAACCGGTAGAGGGGCAATGTGCAGTGGGATCTGCCATTTATACAAGTATTCATCATTCCCAACTCCAAATCAACAACTAGTCATCATCCCTTTAAAACTTTTTTTTTTTTTTTTTTTTTACAACCTAACCAACTCGTGTGTTGCCAAGGACATGATGACAGAGGAAGATTGGTTTGGACTTGGCCATGTTGAGACTATTAGAACCAGGACAAGAACCCACAGCTGAGACCAGGGGAGCAGGAGCACAACACCACAACAACAAGGCTACTGGGAGCACTAGGGTAAACTGGGAGAGACCAGGATGAGTCTCCTTTACAGCAGCAAGCGCAGCCAATGAGCACTCTCGGAGTTCAAAGGTCAGAGTTAGGCCTCTGTATTGCACGAGTCCGAAGGAGAGGTGAGAGGTGAAAGGTGAGAGGTGAGGCTGGGCAACAAAGGGGCCAGCGGGGGAAGCCTACCCCCCCTCTGGCACCCAGGTCTCCCTCTCCAGATTTGGCATATCACTCTCAAAAGGCCGCAAGCATGTGTCCGTATAGGTAATGAGAATGCACTGGAGGACAGAAAAGAGATTAAGAAAGTCAGATTGGGAGAAAGAGAAAGAGTGAGTTTGTGTCTGTTTGTTTTATCTTGACAAGCAGATATTTAAATTATTGGATAACTTCCTAGACATACAGTAAATTGGCAAAAGCTCATAAATGCCAAATTAAACTATTCCCATACACATTTGGTGTTGTAGTGAGTGTTAAAGCAGCTTGTAGATATGTATGGGGGGGGGGGGGGGACGACTCAAAATTAGCTGCAGTGCCTGTTTTCATTGTAACTGTGACTCATTGATGTGTTTTCTATGAAGTAATAAACCATATGTATGTAAACAGCACATATAAAGAGAGACTTTGGGTACAATAAGATCAATTCATTGTTGGTTTTGGTTTTTCATGGGGTTTGTCTGGCCACAGTTATTCTTTAAAGGTGCAGTGTGTAGAATTTAGTGGCATCTAGCAAACTTGGTGACTTGGTAGAAATGGAACATAATATTCATAAGTATGTTTTAATTAGTGTATAATCACCTGCAAATAAGAATCATGTTTTCGTTACCTTAGAATGAGCCCTTTATATCTACAGAGGGAGCAGGTCCTCTTCCACGGGGCCCGCCGTGTTGCACCACCATATTTCTACAGAAGCCCAGAATGGACAAACCAAACACTGGCTCTAGAGAGGGCCTTTCATGTTTTTCGTGAGTTTGGTGGCCACCACAGGTTCTCTTACGTGCTTGGAAGTGAAGGGTGAGGGGTATTCAGTTGGTTGTAATCTGCAACCTCACCGCTAGATGCCACTAAATCTTACACACTGCACCTTTAAAGCTCTTTTAGCTGGCAGTGGAAGAAGCGAAAACACAGTACTGACATTTTTTCAGCATTTAAAATCATTATGGCAAATGCGTTAGTAAACACCTCCAGCAAACACAGAGCAACACTGACATTCATTTGCAGCTGTGTTTGTATCCACCTGATGGATTTTAATATTCACTCTCCTTTTGTCTCTGTTTTGGCCTCCAACAACTCCTGAGAACAAATCAGACTCCTGCAAACTCGGGTGATAATTTTTTGTGGTTTTGTCACTATGAACGATAACTTTAACATTACACATTTTACACCACACTTTACTAGCTAAAAGGCCCAAATCAGCCGAATACACATATCAGTACATTAGCCTAGTACAAGTGCTGTCAATTTCTGCTATAAGTTAGTGCCACATTCCTGTCTCATACCACACAGCTGGGCAATGCCAGTTAAAAGTGCACTAACCTGTAAGTTCAGCACTTTCAGGTGATGTTTTGTCAGCTTACCTGTTAGCATTAGCGCTCCTGTTAGTAAGCAGAGAGGAGTTAGCATGAATAGGTCCTCACTGCCGAGGGGTCGAGTCTCGGGGGTGCCGGAGGAGGAGCTTGAGAGGGCGTGACAGAGAGAGGTTTTGGGCACAGCAGGACAGAGAGCACACAGCATGCAGTTAGTCAGTCAAGACAAGCTGAGAGAATGGTAAGCACATAGATAGACAAAGAAAAATACATATGGCTGAGTACTTTGGTTAGTACTGTGACACACCTTCAGGTTGCAGCTGCTTCTTGGGCATCAAATTCACAGAAGGTGGCATGGACATGGAGGGCATGCGGAAGCCGGCAGGCAGCGTTTCCATGGAGCCCGCCATCATCCCCAGCCCTGCCCCTCCCTCACGTGCCCGAAACCTCTTCCGCCACGACGGCGAGCGTCGAAAAGACTTGTCATCTCCACTCTGCGGGGACAGGGAGAAAAGTCAGGCTAGACAACTGCCCCATTTTCAACAATATTGCATTTGATCAAAGCAGCAGCTTGAGAGGTCACCTCCTCTAGTCGTCGGTCGGTCCCCAAGGCTAACAGGTTGTTGAACTCCCTTTCCAGAACCTGCCGTGCCTGAAAAACAGCAAACACAACCTCTGTGAGCAGATGATAAAGTGGAGCTGTGAGCAAAATATCACTCTTGAAATGTCTGTGGAATTAAAATCAATTCCTCTGATAAATAGGAGTAACCTTGATCACCTTGTTCATGTTTTCTGTTGAACCGCTGAAAACACATGTAATCACATGTGAATATGAAAACTCAAGTAATTTGCACTAAAGCTCATAAGTGGTGAATTCTTTCAAGCAAATTCAAGGTGATAAAAACAAAGCACTTTTGGTAAAGAATCTGAAGCAGAAGTAAATGTTGGCACCATGTAGCTGACAGTAGAAAGAAATGCTGACTGTACACAAACCACTGCGCCAACAAAAAGTAAATCAATTGCTCTCATAAAAACCTCCAACAGTGTGACTGTTGGAAGATGGACTGGCTGCAGAAAGGCCAAAATGCCTGCCGTGAGCTTAAAGTACTGGATAAAAAGTGGTGAATGTGTGGGATTTTATGATACAAAATACAACAAATATTATCGGTGCATATTGAGGGTTTTTAGCTAGTATTCCATGACACAAAATGGACCAAACTTCCTTCAAAAATCAGATCAAAACATGTCCTCTGCAATGAAACTGATTGTCTTTCTGTGTGTCAGATAGTTCAATCATTGCATGCTGAACCAACAATGATTTTTCCTCTATAAGCACCTGTGTGTTCTGCATAGGGATCTGCAGGATGAGTGCTAGGCTGCTGTAGTCGAAGGTCTCATCCAGAGAGAGGAGCGCTCCATGAACGCCGCTCTCCAACATGTTGCCACTATACTCCCTCAGACCAATGGACTGGACCCAGTGGATCACCTGTTCATTGGTCCACACCAACACATCTAAAGCAAAAAATAGTGGCTCAAATTCATGGTGCTGTAGCACAATGTCATATCAGCATACATCATTACCACCAAACAGGGGTGACTTGATTTAGAGCAAGAAATCTAGAAACACAGAGAGAGAGAGAACGAAAGATAAAGAGATAATGTGCATGTCCGCATAGTGTCAACTCACTGGCACACTCCCTTTGTTAATTTAAAGCACAGCTGTCAGCCAGCTTTCCAAGTTGGAACAGGCGGTGTGTGTGTGTGTGTGTGTGTGTGTGTGTGTGTGTGTGTGTGTGTGTAAACAGGGCAGGATTCTGATTTGACACGACAGCTGAATCAAGTTCATGTGCAGAACTCAAGGTCAAAAGGGCGAAAGGGCTGGCTAGATCTGTGTGTGTGTGTGTGTGTGTGTGTGTGTGTGTGTGTGTGTGTGTGTGTGTGTGTGTGTGTGTGTGTGTGTGTGTGTGTGTGTGTGTGTGTGTGTGTGTGGACCATTCTTGGTATGTGGAGCTTTGGATCATAAGATTGTAGGCCTTTCTTCAGTTGGCTTTTTGACAGTCAAAGGTGCAGCTGTCTCCATGCTCAGGCCAGTTTGACAATATCAGGCAAAACCTATAAGTGGTACTCTGGCCTGATGAGACTGTTGACATGTTTGAACATATGAACGTATGTATGTGTGTGTGTGTGTGTGCTTTATTGCTTTTTTTGTCACTCTGTGTGTGTGTCTTAAGTGTACCTTTCATATCATGTTGGCTGTCCTCTCTCCGACGCTCCAGGTCTTTCCTGTCATAATTGAGCCTCTTCAAGCACATAATCCCATACTGCAGACTAGCCCTGGTACACACACACATGCAAAAATACACATAAATATACGAACACACACACACACATAAGGAAATAAACAATCACCCACACATAGAAAAGCACAAGCACATATGCACCGTTAGCCTTCTCATCTCCATTGCTAATGTATCTAGTTAGCAGATGAAAGGGGAAGCTGATCAAACGGCAGCTGAGCTAATCGTGCTAGCTGCAGACCTGTGGAAGCTGTCCACCATCTTGAGGTGGCTCCTCAGATCCTTCTTGGTCAGGTGGTCCAGCATGCGCGCGTCCACCAGACACTCCATGAAGTAGGATCGGTACTGAGGCAGACCAAGGCTGGGTAGCCACTCGTTCCCTATCCACTCATGATTCATGTCTCCATACGCCAAAGTCTATAGAGAAAGGAGGACACAGCATTACTGAAGTTTACAATAGAAAGTGATGCGTGTTTCAGAATTTTGTACTTATATACATGAATGTAGGATGTTCAATGAATCTTTTTGGTGGCGCCTGCCACTCAAGTGGTAAAACAAATGAATTTTTTGTCATTTTGTATTAATAAATAAATAAAATCACCCCAAAACAGAGCAATCTAAGTGTTTGGAACTTATTGTACTGTGGGTCCAAAAGTACAATCTACCTTTTTTACAGCACACATTTAGCAATGTAAGCAGGAAAAGCATATGTGTAACTACTAACATTAATCATGACTGCATTCCATTTAGTTGTTTCAGGTCCATGGTCCAGGTATTGTATATGTATTTTATGACTTACTGGGACACTTAAATGGACCAATTGTTAATGTTATTAGCAGCACCTGTGCTTTTCCTGCTATGACATGTCAAAATGTATCTATATGAAAAGCTGAAACATGTTTCTGGGGTTTTCTGTATTCTAAGCTAAATTAGTACAACTGTATGGGACAGTAAAATGTCATCATTTTGACCAAGCTAAAACAACAATTATTTTGTTAGCATACAACAACTACCACTTCCTCAGGCTTGAAAGCATGCAAATGGCTAAGACTCATGGGATATGCTGTCAGTGAATAACAGATCATCATCATTTATCTTGTTTAAACAGTCAGTTCACTCAAATTACAAAAAGACATCTTTGTCATCTTTGAAGCCAACTGATATATCGGCTGATGTTACCTCAGCAGATATACTGTATTGGTATCTGCATATACTGTATGTCAACCAATAAGTAACAAAAAAAATTGCAGAAAAGAAATACCAACAATACAAAACACTGTTTTTTTTTTTTTTTTTTTAATTTTAACTGTAAATGTTTAGTACATATCTTCATCACAATTCTTTAATGAATTGTGACCGAGGGATCCTTAAATGCTATGAGTTTATATAAAAGAAAGAATTATCAGCTGATATATTAGTGTCAGATTATTGTAACTCTCAAATATTGGCTTCAAAAACCCAATGTCAGTCAGGTTTTTGTATCTAACCATATAGATTTTTAATATCTGCTGAAATTAAGAGATAAGTCTCTGCAATTTCTGCTGACACCTCAATACAATGGTGGTGAATGGAATTTAGTTTGTGGTTTTCAAAGCATTGAAAAATTATGCTTGTAAGAATATTCTGGTTACTCTATTTCTATGTAAAAAGCTCCATATTACTAAAAACGACTGCAAATGTCTTTTGCCACCATCTGAGTTACAGAATAAAATACTGAAGGTGAGTACTGTAGGTAGCTCTCTCTTATTCAAATACACGTGTTTATGTGTCAGTGAAGAGCTTGGGTTCAGTTTCAGGGTGTGAGCGGACAAATGTTAGCAGATCAGCAACCTCACCTGTGCCCAGCTGCCCTCCTCATTCTCCTGAGTGGCAGCATGGTAGAGACAATATACAATGTTAGAGAGACAGGCTAACCAAACAAACACATACAACACACTCAGAAACACACAAACACACACACAAAGCTTTTCTATGAGTTTTTACTCTGCAGTTAACCTTCAATGATATGTCTGCTGTAATTACACGATTTGCAACTAAAAGACTCAGACACACATCATCAATCAGCTCAGATCACATGATCACAGGCTACACCCGACAACCACATGCAAGTCCCAGCACAAGCACAAAAAAATGCATTAGTGTGTGACGTTGTGGGTATTTAAAAGGGTCTTCCGGGAGTGGACATATGTGTGTCGTGGTGGGCACAGTGTCAGTGTGTGAGAGTTGTTTGGTGGGGGGAGGAGGGAAGGGGAGCACCCAGATGGTACTGACCGCTTTAGTGGAGGAAGCCAGGTTCTCCATCTCTTCATGAGTCACCCACACATTTCCGGAGGACTGCTCAGAGGACGAGAGCACACACACAAGCACCCACACACACATACAAAATCACACCCAGTGTATATTTTCACACATGCCAACCCCCCGCACACACAAAGACACAGACACAGACAAACATTGTGTTGAGCGACGCCAAGGAAGGGAGTGTATTTCAGGCAGGTAGCTTGTCGCTATATATGGCACTATTTATGTGTTGTTTTCCCACAGAACCCCATGCAATTTATGGCAGCAGAAAAGGACACGTCAACCCAGTTGAAGGCATAAAACAAGCCTCTACTGTGGCCTACACAGAAGAACAAAAAAAACAAAAAAAACAAAGAGTGAGGTGTCATCACCCGAGGGTGTGGGGTGAAGGTGAAGCCTAAAAAGGGAAGAGGTTTTGAGTGTAGTTAATTTTTGTGTAGGATAATGTGTTCATCTTCACATTCCTGAGTTATTTTTTTTGCGTAGGTTTATGCTCTCATTTATTTATCTATTATTTGTGTATGGACATTTACATGAATGTGTATTTGTTGTTTACCGTTCTGGAGGTGAGCGGTGCGGAGGGGCTGGTGAGGGAGACCATCTCCTGGATAGCCAAGCGAAGTTTGAGTCGGTGCAGAGGGTTGCTGATGCCGATCTCCCTCTGGATCTCTGTGTCTGACAGAGCCGACATGATGGCTCCGCTCTTCACGTTGGCACGACAGGCTGCCACATACCACGCCGGCATACCCACCCACAGCTGGTGAGAGTCATCAAGATATTCAATGTTACCGACATTGTCGCCGTAAAAGGTCACATAGAAGGGGAAGGGAGCGCAGATCAGGCTGCAATAGTCAGTCTTGTATTTTATTTCACCAAATTTGATACAGAACCAGCATTACATGAAGACAGCAAGACAGAAGCAGTTTTTTTTTTTTTAGAAATTTCTGGCAGGTAGATAGTAGATTAGTGGAATACCTCTAGCCAGGAGACAACAGTAGGACCATCCCACTGGGCAAACGGCAGACCTCTTTTCCTGGCGTCTTCCAGAAGCTCATGTCTAAAGAGGGGATTACAAACAACAGCAGAAGGAAGAAAAAGGCTTGATGAATAATTTCAATAACAAGAATGAGAAACAAAAAGAGGATGCTTTTACTTTTTCTTCATCCTGCGATCCCTCTCGGCCTGCGTGCCCAGTTTTCCCAGAGTCATAGTGTCACCGATGCCCATGTCAAAGTCTGAAATACAGCACAACAGTGTTAATATTTGTCTCTGTAAATCACACAGTCTCTACATCAGTATGGGACAACCGTATGCACCTGATAACGCCGGTAAAGGCTGTCCATCCCTGCCCATAGTCTGGTCGAGTCGACCCTTCTCCTTCTTCCCAAACAACCGGCCGATAGATGACTTGATTCCTTTCTTTTGCTTGCTGCAACAAATTACAGCAAAACAGACAAATGTTGGTACACACAAATCTACAGTCTGATATACTATTGTCTCATTAGAGAGGTAAGCAATTGTTTTTGTGGTTACAGTAAGTCTGTGGCTCAATCTCTTTTCTTGCCCTATCCACTCTGTCATTGTGCATTCACGTGAAGAGTTCAACATATTAAGGACTATTCAAGACTTGTTAGTGGGTAGTTGACCTGTAAAACAATTCGACAGCGACTCTGCACCAGTGCTGACTTATCTCTACTTCCTCTATGAGTGTGTGTGTGTGTTTTTACCCTCGTCCATCCTCCAGGCTGCCTGTGAACTGAGCGAAATTGGTTTCCAGTCGTAAACTGCGGGGGGAGGAAGGAGGCGATGTCTCACACTTGATGGTGGCTTTGTCCACTTCCACTGGCGACTGCAAGAGTCACAAAAGCAACTCGGCTCAGTCACGAAAGCCACAACGGGACAGGGGAGCAGTACAATTTTTACTTGTGTTTGCAAACTTACTGCAACTTTCCTGCGGTGTTTCCTCAAGTCGCTCGGCTATTAGACAAACAAAACAACTCACAGTTACAAAAGAAGCTACGCACATTTTTTGCGATTAACATACTGCTGTTTGTATGTGTCCGACAGACCAGAGTCATGATGCCTAGATGGTGGCTGGTGTTGCGTGCGTGGTGTTTAGGTGTTGAGTGGCCGCTGGTGGGCGGCGAGGAGGATGATGCCAAGGATTGGGCAGTGGCGGAGGTGGGCAGGGCCCTGGGTCGAAGCGTCACGTTGAGACCGTCCATGCTGCCGCTGTTCACGCGAGACTCAATCTCGTCAGAACGCAGGTCTGCTGACTCTCTCTCCACCTGGATCATCCTGCACACACACACACACACACACACACACACACACACACACACATACAGCATGTAATACTGAGCCCCTACATTGCTTACAATGATGATCTTCTGTGTGTGTAAAAAGCTGAAAATTACTTCTTTTTTATTAAAAATATATTAAAAAGTTGCAATCTGGTTAATAAAAATAGCATTTTTATTACTTTGAGGGAATCTGGCTTATAATCAGGAGCAATTTTGCATTTTCTCTCCAGAAGCATACTGTGAGGTGTCACAAGAGGACCTTGTTTACTGTAAACTGCAGTAAATAATGTCCTCTTCCAGCAGAAAACAGAACAGAAATGAAGGTCTCTATCTACATGTTATCATTTCTCTTTCCAATGCCACTATCAGATTCTGGTACAACCTGTCTGGCCACAGGCCTTCATGCACCGCATTAACAAGAGGAAGTAGCAGCACCTTCATTTACCGTAGTATCTTCAAAATAGTTCGTTGTAATTATTTGTTGCATTATCTTTAATAGTTTGTTCCCCTCTTATCTGTATCTTGTTCCTCACCGCTGCACTGACTCAATTTCCCCATGGGGATCACGAAACTGTCATGCGCTGTAATCTAATGTGCCTGTGATTTGTCACCTTATCTCTTCATTGATAGCGTCAAGCTGCTCCTGCAGCATGAGAGCGAGAGTCTGAGCATCTGATTGGCCGCTGGGGGAAAGCAGCGCCGAGCTAACGTCGTCATCCAGGTCTGACTCTGCCTCGATGTCGCTGCCGAGGAGGTGGCTGACGCTCCCACGCAGTGATGTGTAGTCCTGTTCGAACACCGCGCACACCTGGACACAATAGACACACATTAGCTTTCACATTATGTAGACACAGTTCACATGTTAAATAAAATACACACTTTTATCCTTTTTCAATCGTAAATGAATGTACATATGGAATACAATACATGGGAAAATCCTGATTATATGCATACATGTAAAAATACAATGTGACATTTATAGTGTAGTTTGTAGGTGGCCAGTTATGAGAAGAAATGGATGAACAGGGAACTTACATCAGACAGCATGTCCATTTCAGCAGGTGAAAGAGAGACAGAGACAGAGAAGTTAGTAGAGAATGGTAAGTTAGGCATGAAGATCACTGCATGAAACCCACTGGGCCTTATTATACAACAGCCAAGCACTGACACTTATTAGCAAAGCAGACATGAGCTTGGATAAAGCATTGATAAGGAGCTGTATGTGGTTAGAAGAAAGCTGACACGTGATCTTGTGATCTGTAAGTTGGCCATCCCGCTTAGTGTATGTGTATGTGAGGAATTGTGAGAGCGTTTTGGCCTGATAAACACATTATTAGCACCTTGTTTGGGTCATCTCGTAGCGCTGACAGTCTGCCCTTCTGTGCCCGCCTGATCACAGTTGTGCTGTAGTGGCCATCTTGGCCCTCCACCACAGAGTAGCGAAGGTCGCTGGAACTACCCAGGTGAGACCTGAGATTATATACAAACAGAACACCATCATCAATAATGTATACACTCTAGTGTTATCTTAGAGTAGGAATTTCAGAGACAGAGCGAGAGAATGTGTGGGGGAGGTGTATGTCATTGCATACCGAGGGTGAGTTCCATCTCCAAACGCCCCGCTGCGGCGTTTCAAATGGTCAATCTCATTTCTCAGCTTCTCAATCTCTCCAATCAGCCGTTCCTGTGAGAGCGAGGGGGGTTATAGGTAGTGATGAAACACATATTCAGAATTGTCACTTAAGTGAAAGAAGCACTACTACTATGAAAGTACTCCATTACAAGTAAAAGTAAGGAGTAAAAGTAAAGTCCAGGATTCCAAATTTTACTTAAATGAAAGTGCAGAAATATTATCAGTAAAATGTACTTAAGAGTAAGTAAAAGTTGCCTATACAGAAGAATGGCCATTTGAATATTAGTTAATCATTACTTATGTATTAATGGATTAGTTTTACATTTTGGGAAATACACTAATGGGCTTGAATGAGAAGACTGTCGGTTCTGTATGAAGCTACAGCCAGCAGCCAGTTAGCTTAGCTTAGCATAAAGAAAACAGAGGAAACAGCTAGCCTGCCCCTGTCCAAAGCTAACAAACACATCATATCTTGTTTTTTAATCTGTACAAAAAGTGTAAAAATGACAATTTGTGGTTTTGCAAGGAGTTATGTGCTGGACTGGGAGACTCTCGACAGGGGCAATGACCTGCAAGATGAGGGTCATGTGACCAAAGGGGATACCCAAGCTAGTACTAAGTACTATGCTATGTTTCCTACTGGCTGTGCAAGCTATAATGTTATCTAAGAAACCACGCTGACCGTGGGTTTATTTCATTTAAAAAAGGTAGTAATGGATACATTTCAGTAGGTATAACTATTAAAAACTGATAACTGATGCCTCATGTGATCATGTGACCCTCATCATACAGGCCACAGACATTAACTCTCCTTAATAGTCATAGCAAGGCCAAGAACAGACTGTGTATATATCTTGGCAGGAAGTAGTGACTTCTATGAGTCTTGTTGTTACAATGGGGTTGCTAAGCAACCAGCTGGGATGACGCAAGGTAACTAGTATAGCTGTAAAATAAATGTAGTGAGATAAAACATACAACTCTCTGAAATATAGTGGAGTAGAAATACAAAGTAGCATAAAATGGAAATATTCAAGTACAGATATTAGTTACATTCCATCGATGATTATGGGGTCTATTAGCTGGGAGTGAGGACATGGCAGCGTTTTCCGTGGTTATGTGATTGATTTAAAGCTTACTGACCCTGGTGTGGTGGAACTCTTCAAGCTGTTTCTGGCAGTTCTCGAGGTCTTGAATGAGGGAGTTCTAGACAAAAAAGTCAGAAGACCGTGTCAAAACAAATCTGTGCTCTAAGTAGAGCATGTGTTGTGCTGTATATTAATTTGTTTTGTGAGGCAATATCAGCTGCTGCTGAGATGAATGTGTGTGTGTGTTCAGGCCTTGCCTTGTCCTCCAGTGCAGCCATGCGTTCTTTCAAATGAAGCTGCAGTCTTTCATTGGACTCAGTGAGCAGACGATCCACGGTGTCAGATAAACGCTTGTTGTGCTCCTCATTCATTTTCTCCCTCTGACGAGCCTGATGATAGAGAGAGAGAACCAGACGGGGGGGAATGACATCATCAAATTTTGTCTTTGACACAGACTCCATTTGTGTGTATTTATGCATGCAGCTAATCAAGCATCTCTGCATGGATTAAAGGATGAAGTGTGTATTTAGCCCAAGATCACCAGCTGCCAGATACACAGTAGGTCTTGAATCTCACAGCTGGAATGATTTAATTACAGTCATTTAAGAGGTGATGACAAAAGGGTTAAATGCCTTCTCTTAAATGAGAAGGGCTGTGCTTAATATGTATACTACAGTAATTTCATTAAAGTGAATTACAGTAACACAGACACACACAAACACACATCTGCATCCTCAGAGAGCTCCTCCAACTAAATATAGTCATGAGATCTCACAGAGAAAGAGAGAAATTAGCCTTGCATGAATTATTCAGTCTAAAGATAGCAGCCAATCAGTCTTTTGGCGGAGGGGGGGGAGGGAGGGAGAATGTGTTGCAGGAAAGATATGTGGATTTGGTACAAATTCATGCAACAGTGCACCAGAAAAAAAGATGTGTGTGTGTGTGTCCTGTGTGTTTGTGTATGTACTGTACAGTACGTGTATGCATGAGGGAGCACAGAGCCAAGAGTTGAGGCGTCCAATTAATGTGAAGCATCAGTCCACATACACACACACACACACACACATGCACGCATACACACACATACACACATCATAGTGAGAGGTCAGAGAGACCCTGCAGGGCTGGTGCACACACACACACACACACACACACACCCTTCCCAGCTCTTGGTTCTTCTCCTCCAGTTGTGACTCCAGCTGTCTGAGCCTCTCCTCGACGTTGCCATGACGCTCTTCGGCCTGCAGAGGGAGACACTTATATAAGTACAACTGCCTCTATAAGCTCCATAACTATATAGTATGTCTGCCTGCTGCTATATTACTCTTATTTTATTCTTTGCTGTGGTTTCAACCACTGTGTGTGTGTGTGTGTTGGTGTGTGTGTTACCTTGGAGAGCGCTGCTACTCTCTGTGCCAGTTCAGCTTCCACCTCTGGCAGGGTCTCAGCCTTCCTCATGGTCTGAGCCAGCCTCTGCTCTGCCATCTCCAGCATCTCCTGCAGCTGGCGCACCTTCTCCTCACTCTGACACACACACACACACACACACACACACACACACACACACACACACACACACACACACGCACGCACATACTCGGTGAGCAGCAAGGATATGACACATGGGCACAAATGGAGGATGTTCTTGTTGCTTGCTGGTATTCCCCACGTAGAGCTGAACTCAGATTCACCTTGAACTACACATGAACCTTTGAGGAGGATGTTTCTAGACATCACTCACCCCATGGAAAATTCTTCAACATCTTAAATACACTGAAATAAAACCCACTTGATTACTCAATTCACTATCTTGGCTTTATTGTGGTTAACATGGTTGGGGCATGAAATATTAAAATGTGGCAAGAGAGAAAGAGAGAGCACATTAGCCTGAATCTATAACTCATATGTCACCTTGCATCAAGATACATTTGCCATTTTTAGTGTAACTCGGCAACACATTAGGATTGTAACACATTCAAGGAAGCCTTAACATTCAGAATAATGACACAGCACATTTATAAATAATGATTTAGTCATTCATGTCAGGTTTCATTGCCTGACTTGTGACAGAGCAGTTCACTGTGTTGTTGCGTTTGTTGTTTTTCAGACTCTATGCTTAAATTCAGCTTAGTTTAATGTAACAAAGGGTAACATTAAGCGAGGCAGCCATCATTCATTTCAAGTTACCTTTTTTAAACAATTATCACAAAGTATTTTGAATAATAATGATGGCTCATTATGTACACTGCTATCTTTTAAACCCTGTATAGCTAGTGTTGTTGTGTGTATGTTACCTGTCTGTGCAGGGAGTCCTTTGTGGCCAGTTCATTCTCCAATTTGTCGTTGAGGTCGTGGATGTGTGTTGTTTCCCGCTGGGCAGCCAGGTAGCGTTTCTCTAGCGTTGTTATCCTCTCCTCCATATCCTCTCTCTGTGGGTGCAGGAAAAACAGCAACAACAGGAAAAGTGTGTGAAAAGCAGAAAAGGTTACACCAGTGTGCCTGGTGAGGCCCAAAGCCAGAACCTAGAGTGTTGCTAATTATGATAATTTCAAAAATTTCATAATATAGCAATATGTTAAAATTGGCCACTATCAACTACAAAACTACAGCAAAATGCAACTTTTTTAGCTTTTCACTTAAAAAGCTTTTTTGCCCGCTGTTTTGCTTTCCACTGTGCTTGCTCCATAACAAAAGCACATTTATCTTTACTACATCCTTTACTCTCACCTCTCTTTGTTCCCTCTGTTGTTTGATTGACAGCTCCTCGCTGCGACTCAGTTCTCTGCGTGCATTTGTGAGCTCAGCCTCAAGCTCGGCCATGCGGGCGTTAAGCGTGGCGGAGTGCTCGCGGCTCTGGGCCAGTTCCTTATTGGTCCTGTCCAGCAGCTCTTGGAGCTCAGACACCCTGCTGCTGTCATCGTGAGCGTCTATGGAGCCGTTGGGCAGTCTCTGTAAGGTGGACACACACAATTAATGGATATGTAGATACATTCTCACAAAAAAATCTGCATTACATAGATTTTACACATACAAATGTACATGCTATGGGTGGATGGTGATGAGAGTTGTTGGAGAGCTGATAAAGTTGGATGACCTAGAAAATAAAGTGTTGGAATTTTTTGCATATGGGGATGGATTGTGTGAGGTTAGGCTGCCATGTTGTTGTTTTGATGTTGTTTCTTTTCTCTTCACAGCTCAAAGTGAAGTTAATTCCAGGGCCTTAATTAAACAAACCTTCAGGGACACCCATTCAGACAGGCAACACAGTGGGCAGCCAAAGTTAGTAGGACCCCCCTCCACTCCCTCATGTTCCCATTTTGCCTGCTCATGAATACCTTACAGAAATATATACACACAAAAACTGGGGGAAATAGGCCTAAATGGTCTGAGGCTGTGTAATAAAACGCACCTGGTGATTTGCAATTGTGCATAATTCCAGTTTAGCCATAGAAAACTCTCATTAGCTTCACTCCCGGGGACTTTGAAAATAGTATTGTACACCCCCATCTGACTGACAATATGTAGCACTAATCGGGTACGACATGGCCATTAGCTATTATTGGTTTGGGCTTCTCTTCCTGCTGAAAGAGCACACTCTGTCATTGTAGTTTTAAGGAGTTTAGAGTAAAAACATCCCCTAAATGGCACCGGCTGTTACATCATGGGGACGGTGACTGTTGGCAGTGGGGAAACGTAGATGGATGGATCCTGACAGAGTGTGTGTTTGGACAGTTCACACTTTGCACTTTTCCTCTTAACGCTCTATAGCCAATTCTCTCTTCATCTTCTCCTTCTCGCTCTCTGTGGTCATTCTTTGATACAGTTATCTGCCTGCTTTCATCCTCTCTTAACTCGATTTTTTCAAGTTTAATTATTCCTTTAATAAAAATATATTGACACTTTTGCTTTCTCCAGGAATGAAATAAATGGATCTTAAACGGTTTTTCCTTGGGTAAGGGGAGTTCCATCTAAATACAAACCGTTTCTGATGTTTAATCACTGGGAGGTTTGTTACTCCCTGCAGACGGACACAGACACAGTTGCATAATATGCGCTCATTTCAGGGCTGGCCTTAAACCAGGGAGGACAGAGCTCAAACAGAGAGTTAGAGCAGCTAACATATTATAACTATCAGAAAGGTAAAGGAGAATTTACCTGCCATGCATACTGTATGTGTGTGTGAGCAGATGTGTTAATGTGTGGAAGAAAGACAGAAAGGAGATGCAAAGAAAGTGACCAACAGCCAGACAGACAAATATTATAGGCAGACATAAAATAAAGCACAGAGCAGAAAAACAATCACACAGCCAGGAAGACCTTCCATGTAGGTTTGGATCCATCTGTTCGCTCCACTGAGTCATTGTCCTTCCTTTGTTTCACCATGTTCAACTGCAGTGTAGATTAAAAAGAAAAAAAAGCAACAACAAAAAAACAGCATGAGCAAACTCACACATTTACTATGTTCTCTTTTCTCTTAGTGAATCCAAGAACAAAACTCAGCCTCCCAAAGGAAAGCCTATCTCTCCGGCTGCCAGCCAGCTACAGACATCAAGCTCTCTCGTATTTTACATAACTAAAAATATGAAATATACTCAGAATAGAGGAGGAGATGGGTTTGCTTCAGTAAGTGTCTGCTCCTCTAATAAAACTGTGAGATCAGTGCAACTTAACAGCTTTAACTTGATATCTTATATAACCAGCTGCTTTAACTGAGCCTGCTGTGAATATTTAGCATAATTTTATCTTTAGAATCATTTCTTTAATGACATTTTCAAATAGATGAAGGTGAGTTTGTATGTGCCAGTGTGCATGTGTGTGTGTGTGTGTGTGTTTGAACAGAGGGGCTGAGAAGACAGAGCCTCTCACCCAGTGTGACACTTGAAGCGTATATCAGATTAGACTGGAGGCTTCAACAGATGTTTGCTAGGGACTGAACAGATGTTTCACTTACAAATAATCACACATAGGAACACACGCACACACGCACATGCACACACACACACACACACACACACACACACACACACACACACACACATACACACATTCGTACACCCCACCTCTTGTGTGGTAGCTGCTAGCTGTCCCTCCAGGGTGGCCACCCTCTCCAGAGCCACCCGAAGCCTCTCACGCACCTGACAAACACACCAAGAACACACAGTGTGGATAATTTAGGAAGAGATTTTAAACCTGGCAAAGGCTTATTTACTTCAAATGAAGGGAAAAACATGTATTTTATAATAGCTAAAATAATAAAAAATTCTCATATCTGCTGTCATAAAAATATTGTATCATTTCATCTTTTTTTTGATCTGTTCCTACTCCTCCTTAATTTGCTGTTGCTTCTATTTGCTATTAATGAAAACTCAACACTCTTTCCATTTGTTTCATATTAAAAGCCTTTCATTATTCACGGTGCATAAAGCCTTTAGGCTGAAACTACTACAGGAAGTGCTGAGGTTCATTAATCGAAGCTTTAAGAATATGGCTGGCGATTTTCTATATTTTTCTTATTGTAAACCTCTTGACTTTGTACTACACTGTAAATTTCTCAAAGAACTTCAGTACAAAGTCAAGAGGCTGTGATATTGTTACGCGCTCCCCCCTGCTGGTTATAATGTGCATCTCGTCTGAATCTAATGAGTGTTCTGTGCTTTTTCCCTTCAGGTGTACCTGGTCTGGCCTGATTGGGGAAAACCTATAGAGGGGGCTTGGCTCATTCTCTTTTTCCTCCTGGCCTCAGCAGCAGCATTCTGAGATGTGACCAGTTTGAATTAATTCCTTTCTTTTGTTAATTCTTTGTTATTATGGGTCTGGTAGTCCTGTTTTCATAGATTTATTTCTGTTAGGTTTAATTCTGGGTGGCTTTCCTTCCTTTTTTTAAATTTTGGCCCGCCCATCATTCTTCTGTTACCACTTATTTTAAATAAAAGAAGTAATGAAAATAAAAATGATTGTTTTTTCTGCTACTCCTTGGCTTTTTGAATTATGTAATTAACCTCTCTTACAAAGAGCCTTTTTTGGGGGTCATACGGGTATGTAAGCACAACGAGCTAGCGAAGCTCTGTAAACGGAACGGTGTTCCCACGCATGTGCAGTGGCACCTACCTTACAAGAAACTACGTTTTTAAAAAAAAAATGCAATCACACTCTTTGTGGCGAAGGAACAGGTCACTCAGTGCAGCAGAGTGGCTCACTGGCATTTAACAGTTTTGGGACAACAACAGAGGCTGATATATCAGACTTTGGATACATGCACAATACTTGTAAGTAGGACCAATTCATTGTTGGTTTGGCTCTGCACATTTGATTTGTTGACAATAAGAAAAATACAGAAAATCGCCAATAAGATGAGAGAACAAACAGGAAACTAGAAAAGGCAATTTCTGAGGAAATTGTGGTGTGAATGCTGGCTGTTGAAAGGCTGATGCTAAACTGGATTGCTGGCTTTAATTTGGATGAAGGAGTATGAATGAGTTGGAAAAGTGGGAAATGGTTGAGTCAGATTAGGAAATCTCAATCAGCTGTGTTGAATATTTTCAAAAAGTACAAATGGGACTTAAAAGTTGAATGAAACTCCTAATGTATGAAAGATGTGGAACATTTTAAGATTTGAATGGAGTATGAATCAGCAGATAAGAATTGAAATTACATGAAAAAGCAGCTGAAGCAGTATGAATAGTTGGAAAAGTAGGAAAGGGATGAAGGATGCAAAATATAAAGTAAGCAATGAAAGAAGTTCTAGAAGTTTTAGAGCAAGGACTTAAATGACCTTAAGTGTACTGAGGAGTTGAAGTTTCCTTTAATTGTATTTGTTGGAATAAAGAAAAAAACATCAGCTGAGGTCTAAGCCCTGACAAGAGCTGAACTATAAGCACTGTGATCAGTGATTGTTGGGAGATTTTGAAAAAACAAGCCTCATCCTGAGCTTCCTGTTAAGATACAGTTACTCTATTGGGGCTTTTATTTTGAAAGACAGCCTGAGTTCCCTGTTAAGATACAATTGCTTTCTGGGGCTTTTATTTTAAAAAACTAGATCCATCCCTAGTATTCTGTTAACATACAGTGACCTTTGGAGGTTTTCCTATTATAATAGTTACCATCTTGGGCTTTTATTTTGAAAATCGGAAATGACACTGTGTGTGTGTGTGTGTGTGTGTGTGTGTGTGTGTGTGTGTGTGTGTGTGTGTGTGAAGTGTGTAGACTGAGTATTTAACTGTCAAATTAGCCAATCACAGACAGGTGTGTCAGTTTCTGCCGAGACTGAGGTTGCATCTGAAATTCCGTACTAACATGCTACTTAGTATGCTAAAACAGTATGTGAGATATTTTAGTATGTCCGAAACATTAGTATGAAACCAATAGTAAGGGAATTGCATATAAATCATAATAAAATACAATGCAATGCAGTAGTGACGACAACAACAACACCATAACAGACAATGTCAGTGACCAAAGCAGCTCTGGTGTAAAGTCAATAATGCTTCAATTTAAGTGTAAGTATGAGGTTTCACTTTGCTAGGTAATAGCAAGTAATATATTTTTTTAATTAGTATTGCACATGTTGGTAGAGGTGAGGTTGGCCTGGGCTACCATGGTTACATGTCTCCAACCTCAGCTCAATGCCTCTGAAAAGATACACACTATTGTTTATTTACACAAAAGTATGTTGAATGATAGAACACATAATGAGTATGTAGTGCATAGTATGAGATTTTGGGCGCAGCATGAATCACAGGTTGCTATGGTGACAGGTCCCCTCTGTGCCAGGGGTGACACCAGCACCCATATTCATATCCATTGGAATATTCAGCCCCTATGCCAAAATTAGTCGAAAAATCAGTTTGAGCGACCAAAGACTTCGCTGGCAAGACTGATGTATGATATATGTCTGTATGATTTAAAATAAAGGAGCTGTGCCAGGTTAAAAGTCACCATCATCTCTGTTTTTGACACAGAGCTCAATGAGACTTTTATACAGCACTCTCTGCATTTTAGTCCTATTTCCATTGAAGTAACATTGGATGAGAGAGGATGAATTTGTCTACATTTGGATGTATAAATTGTGCTTGTAGAGTGGAAGCTGTGGGAGTCGGATAATTATGTGTTGAAGATTTTTGATAAAATTTGAAGGCCTGGACCCAGATGCATGATGTCACTTTGTGATACTTTATAAAAGTATAAAAGGTAGAAAGAAGAAAAGTCATAGCATTAATGTCCTTAGAGAGCTGAACATTTTGATATTTGAATGGTTTCTGTAGCTAAAAGTATGCAGAAGTAGTAGTCAAGCAAAAGACGTACGGAAGAATAATAAAACTTAAACAATAGTGTGAAAGCTTTCACCCTAATTATAATTGATCAGGATTAATTAGTGTGTGAGAATAACAATTCTGTTAAAAAGACAAACTTTTTTAACATGAAAATACTATGTTGTGAAGTTACCATATGAGGCAATTTATTTGTTAGAACAGACTGTAGTCCTTATATGTGTGTGTAGGCGTTTGTGTGTGTCCACCTTTTCATCCAGAGCCTTGTGGTGTTCAAACAGTGACTTCAGAGCTTTGAGGACCTCCACCTCGCTGGAGACTCCAGATGGAGGGGGTGCCTGTCTCTTCACCACTGTCATCCTCAGACTGCGTTCGTGACGAGATACCAGACACTCCAGGTGCTCCAACAGCAGCTAAAGCACACACACACACACAAATACAAGCATTCGCAATGGAAGAGAATACTCATTTCCAGCATCGAAACATTGTTTGTTTTCATCAACATCACGACACACTTGCACTTGCACTTGCATGTGCACAAGCTCACTCACACACACACACACACATACCCTGGTGTTGTTCCTTTCAGCTTTCAGTTCAGATATTTCCTCCTCTTTCTCAAGCAGCTGCTCCCGGCATATGTTCAGCTCTTTCGTCAGGGTGGCAAACTCCTACACAACACACACAAAACACCCATGCAGAGGTTAATACTTTATCACTGAAAGTGGGAAAGTGAGCACAAATCGCATGGTGCAAACACATGTGGGTGTGGCTGACCAGCTTCTGCAATTTTGGTGACCAGGGGCACAAGCACACTCCTTGCATTGAGCAGCACTCAGTGAGTACATTGGAGGAGGAATACTTTATCAGCAGGTGAAGTTGGGGCAGTATTAAATAGTCTAGACAGTCCAGTCCAGCTTCTCCTAAAAGAAAACTTGTCCAAGAGATGCTGTTTGGGAAATGTTTTCTGTGCACCTGCGATAAGAGGTGGTCAGAGCTGGTGGAAATATAAAAGCGCATTTCCATGACAAACTAGGGACCAAAATTGCACCGTCCTATCTGATCTGCATAAACACAACCTCAGCTGCACCAACCTGCCCACCTCACTGCCCACCTCTCTGACTTTTTGTAAACCATACATGTGTAGCAGCAAGCACAACAGGAAGTGATATATAAGCTTTATTAATTATATGATGAGGTTTAAAAGAATGTCTAAACATACAGTATATTTTGATGGTCAGATCAATGCTGCTTTCATTACATTGTTTAAAAAAACAAATACAGTTAAATTGCTGTGTGACAACAATGAGAACTGGGCATCTTATTATTTTTAACAAGCAGACACATTCAAGAAATATAGCTCCCAATGATGGTAGGACTTAAATTAAGACCAGATTATTCGAAATAAATTCTTGTATTTCACTTGAGAGCTATTGGATTTATTGATGCTCATTTGTCACACTCCTCGATGTTGACAGACGTCTATGCACTTCACTGAAGCTTTTAAGCACTTGCAGCACTCCAGATGTCCTTTGTACAGTAGCCACATTTGAAAAGCTTGACTGATGAATGACTTTAAGTCAGACCGCAATGGTTTCTGGTGGGTTGGGTGTTGGGTGGGAAGCAATTTTCAGTGTAGCATTCAGTCACTTTATGCAAACTTGTGGCACAGCACAGGAACAGATGCGCCTCTAAGATGTTATTGAACTCTTGGACAATAACATACTAACATGGAGTAATTTTGGCAACAAAGTAACATCAAATAATTGTATTCATGCATTGTAGGCATGAATACATAATGCTATGAGGCATTATGGAACAAGGACTTCCTAAGATTTGAAGGGAGAGTTCACCCAAACATGACAATTAAATCTCTCTCTGTACCTCCCCCATGTCAGCTGGAAAACCACAAACACACCAGCCAAGCAAAGCTTAACTTAGTTAAGCACAAAGACTGGAAACAAATGGAAACAGCTACCCTGGCTCACTAATTAAGTCCTTATATCTTGTTTTTTAATGAGTGAACTTTAGAGGTGCTAGTAGGTGGATTTTGTTATCTTTGAAAAGAGCCAGGCTAGCTGTTTCTCAGCATTTCTAGTCTTTGTGCTAAACACAGCTAATTGGCTGCTGGCTACATCTTCATATGTACCATAGGTATTGATTTTCTCATCTAACTTTCACAAGAAAGTGAATTTTGAACTATTCTTTGAAGCTCAATGAGACAAAAATGTGTCTGCTATGGTACATATGGGAAAACTACCCTTCAGTACAGAAATGCACTTCTCCTGTACCTCCTGTCGAGTGTGCAGTGTGTTACTTCATGTAACTCCATCACAGTTTCTCCCAGACGATTCAAGATTGATTCAAGACAGCTCCACAAACAACAACATATTGCAAATGTGATGGACATTTAACTCTCTTGTGGAGCAAGAGTTGGCTCCATTAACTTTAATAGTTTGGGAGAAGAAGGCTGTGATGGAACTGCAGCGCTTACCTGCTGTGTGTTTGGTTTTTATAGTGTATAATATATAAACTTTAATGGCTTTTCACCTGGCAGTAGTAGTAGTCGTTTAAAAATCATAGCTGTCAAATGTGTGTGAAGACATTATGACATATTACTGCATGAAAACACAGTGATAATAGTTGGCTACAAACCAATAATGCCATTAGGATTATAGAAAGACTTTTATGCAGTCTTATACTCCATGAAGTAGTGAAGATGACCCTTAAGATTGTGTGCATAATTAGAGTTTAAATAGGAGAGTATTTGAATATGTTGTCTTTGTATTAGTAAGCTTTTCTGTGATTGACAATGTACTACACATGATTTCTTTAACTGAATATCTGATCCTACCCACCCAGCTGCAAAGAAATATTAATAAATCTTTATGGACATTGCATTGTCAGATGTCTTTTGCTGAAAATGATACGTTTCACCTTTTCTGGTCTGGGATTATAAAGTCTCTACATCCTGTCCTGCTCAGATAAATCATAGCAGTGTCAATTGATCCTCACACAAGTCTCTTCAGATCAGTGGGAGAAAAAGTGAAATGTCAGAACCTGCTCTTGTACTTCTAGTATTTCAGTATCCATCTCTAATGTCTCTTCACTGGACCCAAGTGCAGTGAACACACACCACTTCTGAGTTCAAAAACTTTATATTTCTTTTCTTTTTTCAGGTCAACAGAAAACAAGAAAATCTACTGCCAGGATGGGCAGGTACACTAACTGGACTGGCCACAGACAAAGGCACTGAACTGACTAAACAAGGTATAAATGGTGAGCATGGCTGATTAGGCTGATCAGTCAAAGGAAACTATGGGCCATCAGTCCCCGCCAGCGGGATTCCTGCCCTCTGGCGCAGATATTGGGGAAAGCCCAGGATAATTTTCATGTCAGAGGGCTGGCCCCATACTTAAACCACTTGCCCATATGATTTTCCATTCTGTCTGCCATCGACTAGTTTAACACAAGATGAGAAGCCAACATTATTGCAGTTACAGTGTACAACAGAGAATGAGCCAGTGACTCACACAGTGTCTGCTGGAAGTTGATGTTTTAATATTTTCTGTGGTTTGATCACATTGCAGAGATTGGGTGGCTGTTTGTTTACTGGAGTGTGTGTACACCTGTGTGTACACATGAGAATGTGTGGTCCTGTTTTTGTGAGTGTCTGCATGTTGTTTGAACATCTCTTGATGCTTTGTTGGCATTTCCTGTAAGCTTGGCTTTATTCCAAACCAATACCCAGAGGCTTATGCTTTCTCTCCTTGTCTCAAACACACACACGATTTTAAAGTCTTGGTGCTCCCTGTAGCTGTGACACTGCAGACTCAGTCTGATGTTTCTAACAGAAAAATTGGGCGTAACTAAGAGATGTTTCTTTAAAGTTCAGATCTGGAATATTCCATGTTGTCGCTGTTAAACTATAGCAACGAGGCATTGCCTGCTAGGACAGCAACATGCCTGTCAATTATCTGGGCCTGTCAGCAAGGCCGGTGTGACTGAAGTATGAAGTATGAAGAGTGTCTTCAATCATGAGAAATGCATAAATGTCCCCATTGTAGGGCAAGACAGATTCTGTTCTGTGTCATATATGTCAATATGTTATGAATATTCCCTCTACTCTGGACCTCTGGATAGGACACAGACAGTCCTTTTAATATCATGCTGATATCATATAATATAGTTGAGTAGCTACAACAGAACGTATGTTGCCATATGATATGATAAATGAAAACTTTTAGTATGAAAAGGTCACTGGGCATAAATACAATGCTAACACAAAGTTATTGTCGGGTGATTATAAAATATTAGAGTGAGGTTAGAAATTTCACACAAAATTGTAAAGTATGTTAAGTTCACTGTTAATTGCTTATATGTTTCCTGCTGAGTAATATATGTGACACATCTCCTGTAGCATAATCAATAACTAATTTCAGAAAATGGTCAAAAAAAGTGACAGAAGTATTAATGCAGATTTCCTTATTTTTAAGATGATAGACTGAGTATGTATCCTCAGATATCTGACAAGCGCTTGAAGTGAATAATAATCTTTTTTTGTTGGAATCCTTTTTTTGTTGGGGAACTGAAATTTTACATTTCAAATAAAGTTATGTCTGCACATGATGTCTCTGCTCTTCCCCACAGCACACACTGCTGTATCACGCCTCCATGAACCTGGAGTCTAAAGCCCTGTGTGATATTTATTGAACAGACACACCAGTCTAGAAGCATAAATGCATCATAAATGCATCTAAGTTGGCCCTGTGCTTTTAATAACCATACAGATGAGATATAAAAACAACATTACATCAAGTGGGACAGGCAAAAAACACTCACAGTCTTGCTGAGCTGAGATGTCAATAATGATCATCTAAATCAAGGGATTCAGATCTGAGAAAAACACAAACACACTCAAACTCTTAGATTCTTGGATTTCTGTTGACCCTGCCTGTCACGCTGCTATTGAGAAACAAGACGGTGGAGTGGGAGGGAGCGACTGAGGAGGGAAGAGAGATGGAAGGAGCAAAGGGAGGAGAGGAGAAAATGGGTCAGCTTGTTTGATTTACTTTCCCTTACTCCACAGGGGCGCACGGTGCATCAATAGACAGGAGCTCAGCCCAAATCCACCAACAGATGTTAGAGCTCACTGTCTCTTTCAATCACGGCAAAACCGCTCAACAGGACACTTCTCGCTCTCTCTTGCTCATCTCTCTGCCTTTTAGGAGCTCTCTGCATCTCCCCAGGAACTGTCTCAGTTCTCAAAAAAACAAAAACAAAGGGGAGAAACATGAAGTGACAAATAATAATAGATAAAGGTATGAATACATAACCTTTGTTAGGAGTATTATATAACAGAACAGACAAGCTTAGAATATAACAGCACATCACCCGGCTCCTCCAGTCCACATGCCGATGTGTCCTTGGGCAAGACACTTAACCCCACTGTGCCATCAGCGTATGAATGTGTGTGAATGATTAGCTTCCTCTGATGGGCAGGTTGGGACCTTGCATGGTAGCCCCTGTACCCATTCAGTGTATGAATGTGTGTGAACGGGTGAATGTGATTCGTAGTGTAAAAGCGCTTTGAGTGGTTGGAAGACTAGAAAGGCGCTATACAAGTACAGTCCATTTACCATTTACCACTGTCTAGACAAATGAAACTCTGTTTAATTTCTCAAGGCCTCTCCAATACCTTCCCTCTGGTACATACACACACAAACACACACGCTATCACTGTGTGCACCATGCAATCTTAACCCCCCAAAACCACGTGAGCTTTGAAAATCCCAGGATGTTTATTCAACTTCACACAACACTCAGATACAAGCGCAGCTCTTTGACAACACAACCTAGACATCTGTCAGAGAGTATATCACGTAGAGCAGAGAGAAGGTTCTGGGCGTCTGGAGGAAGCCGCTCTTCTGCCTCCAACCACAATGTGAGATAGCAAGTGGTTACCAAACACTGCTGAGCCCAGACATTGTAAAGGGATTTTTCCCCTTCGCTTCCTTAAGCAGTTTGGGATTAAAGGATGAAAAAAAAAATGCTGTGAGTGTGTGTGCAGAGAGAGCGAGAGGGAGAGAGAGAGAGAGGGAGAGAGATTGGAGTGCAGTCGGATAAAAAAAAAAAACGGAGCTGAAAAATTTTACATTCAATCTCTCTCACACACACACACACACAATCCAAAAGTATGAGTTTTTTTTGTGAATGTGCTTATCCTGTACTTGCTTGCTTGTGTGTGTGTGTGTGTGTGTGTGTGTGTGTGTGTGTGTGTGTGTGTAATGTGCTCAGAGGTCAGCACTGTGGAGAGTTAACCTACACCACACACACCTGAACTGTGCTTGAAATCGCTCCCTCGTTCACTCATTCACTATTCCCTGAACTGTATAGTGTATATTCAGCAGTAAACCAAGCGTTTGGTTATCTGTCATCTCAGGAGCAAAAGGCAAAGCAAGGCATTTTGGGATTTTTAGCAATGACTAGTGTACATACTTTAATGGTGTGCATTTTCCATTCTTGTGTAGGAATTTCTAAGTGCACCTACAGTACATACAAGGATGGGACATGAATATAGTGCACTAGGTAGAAAATATTAATGAAGTGAAACACGGACTTTATCCAACGATTTCTGCACTGTCTGATGAAAATATGCATGTGAACTTAAATGATCAAAAATGATAATTTTCACCATTTTCAGTTATTTCCTGTAGGGTGTTTAATAATAAAGCTGTGCTACCAGTGTGGGACAATGCCTCTAAAACAGGAAGCAGCACTATCATATGCCTTGAAGGTAAAAGTACAGCTAGTGAATTTAAATGTTGCTCAAATTTTAAGTATAATCACTTGTGTAGTCTGATAGATGCAGGATTTTTCAAGCCAATACCAATATTGATATTTTAGAGTTTAAAATTCCATATTGTCTTTTCACAAACATAAAACATAAATGAACATTTTTGATAAGGTCCCTTGAATGTGTGTTTTTACACATTTTACAGTTCAAAAATAAACTTTATCTCTGGTGGATGAACTATAAAATGAGGACACTGTCTCAAAACATATCTTTGGCATTTCTGTACTTTCTGTAATTTCTTGTCATTTGGCTGACAATACGCTGATACGGATATATCTGTAAAGAGCTAATATCAACCAATATATCAGCCTGGCTGTTTTATCAATCAGTCTCTAATCACTTGTCTTGAAGATAAAATATTAACTGAATTAACTGTTTCTTATAAAATTATGGTGATATGATGATTTGATGAATGGTGAACATTCTCTGTTTAAAAGGCAGCTGGAAAAAGAGACTGATAGCAAACTAAACCAGAATACCTCTCTGATTGTAGAAATTCTTTTCTAAAAAAAAAAAACTGAGAACAATACTTAATCCAAAATCTATCTTATCCTAAGATAAAGTAAAATCACATCAGATGTCAGAATGTACTTTAAAAAAGTATTAGCTACTCAATTACAGTGACAAAAAGAACTTTTAATGCTTTCTGTATTTTTCCCTCCTGACCACATCACTGCAGTATCCAACTGCTGGTGATGTTTGTTCTCGCAGCCCCGAGGCTCTAAAAACTCATAAATCAAGGGACTAGGAAACACAGTGTCACTCACAAGAGAAGCTGCGAAGAAGACAAACCACGCAGTTGCCTGTAAACATTGTCATCCTTTTTAAGGATAGCCCTAGGACAGCAAGTGAGAGTGTGAGAGATGGATCCATCAGGTGCTTTAGCATATAATAAACCACCTGAGAACACATGAACACTACTGACAAAATAATTATTTGCAATGCATCTGTCTGTCCATTTTGTTTGACATATTTTTCTAAATGTTGTTTACCAGTTATTAACTGCAATGCAATGCAAACAGACAATATGTTGCTTTTTGAATAAGGGATTTGCATTTCTCACTTTCCCCATTTAGAAAAACTCTCTTCCGCTTAACACAAATTTGCATTCACAACTGATCTCTTTGACTACACACAGAGTATAACTTTCAGCAGAATAGAACAAGTTCAAATCTGGTCTCTGCAGGTTGTTGAAACAGAAAAAAAATGTTGTTTTAGACAAGGCAGGGCAATTACAAAACAGTATACATGCACACTTGAATGCATCACAAATCACAGATACAGTGAAGTATACTTTTATATTCATGCACAGGTTCTGACTCTATGGCAGCAATACTTCTGATATGTCAGAGTAGATAAACAAGACAGGAGACTGAGGCCAAAACAGATAGAAATCAATGTTCACCAAAGCCTGAAAAAGGATGATACTGTAGGGGGTATCATCTCTGTCAGCATCAATTGGTGGGGGGACAGGAAAAGGGGAGAATATGTGGTATGTGATATCACCAGCAGTCAGACTGAACAAGAACACATCTTACACAAAGTAAAATTTTGCTGCATTTTGCATTTAAAAGATGCTCATGTATTAGGATTGGAACAGCTCAGTGACACCTTGGGATTAGCCCTTTTTTTGTGGTCAGAGATATTAGATTGAATATGAGACACTCCCACTGACAACCCAGCAAAACTTGAGTAGATGAACTCTGCATATTTCTTCAGCACATGAGTGGGTGTAAGTTAATACTGTCTTCCCATCAAGACTCAACAGTCAACAAAATCACTTAATTAGATTTGTCTTTCCTGCATTCCCCCTTGTTGTCTTTCAGCAAGAATGATGCAGAAAAAAAATATTATACATAAGTTTAGACCTTCACTTAAGTATCTCAGTAATGTCTGAGTGAATGAAGTCCCTCACTGTATTGTCAAAACAACCAGAAACTAAGGTGGAAAGTGTTTGAGCAATTCTGTAGGAATGTGGTACCAGTTCTTCAAGGCAAATGCAAGCTCGGAATCACCAGTTTAACCCTCAGAAATGATCAGTTGCTATGAAGAGGCAGAGATAAATGCAGATACCGCTGATAATTCATCAGAGATCCTATATATAATGACTGAGCGCACCAAACGACACTAAATTAACTCTGATGTAAATCGCGGTAATTCACTAAGGACTGCCACACTGAAGATGAATGCAGGGTCGGAGACTGGAGGATGAGTGAGTCCCCGAGGAGATTCAGATATCACAGCTCTGTAACTCTTCACCACTGCAGAGAGAGAGTGAGGCAGCACACAGCGGAGAGGTGGACTCGACCTTCCTCCGACAGATCCTAAACCACCATGCACCACCACCACCACCGCTGCCGCAACACCTCGCCTGAGTGTTGGCCCTAAGTAGACAGTGAGTAATCTGTTTCCATGACGATGACCGCAGTGTGCAGGGTGGTGTCATGGCAATGGCTCATTAGGAAAATGAGATGTTTGAGCAGCATATAAACTTTTGCATGAAAGTTTCATCAGGTGAATGCAGATGCACACACTGAAACACAAACATGCACAAAGCCGCTGAGAGATATTCATTCTGTATGACAGCGTGACAGCTCTTGAGACCGGGGAGAGAAGCCGCTGACTGCTGCACTTGACAGATCTCCACCCCAACTGGCGCCCTGCAGGAGGAACGCCTCTCACTGAAAACTTTTCTAAAAGCTTCCCTGTCTGTTTCAGAATTCACAACATTGAAAGCAAATTAAAAAAAGCCAACGCATTCTTCTCCTTTTTTATACTTTGTGGCTGAGACAGATGTAGTAAATATAGGCTTCTGAATAATCATTGTGAGATGTGAGCAAATCAGCCTAAATGAAGCACATTAGGGATAATGCCAAGACTGACTGAAGCCGTGCCAGCTCTGGACTCACTTCTAAAACGCTGATAACACAACAGCAAATATGGTCGGTGTAAATATAACTTAGTAAATCCCCTCCCTGAACACCTTTTCAGGGTTTACTTGGAAGATAGGTGATTTCTAGCACAAGTGGATCGAAAAGAGTTCTAACAACTTTTGAAGAACTTTAAAATGAAACCACTGTAAAAATGTGCATGGCAAAAGTCATTTAATTAGCCTGATTATTGGCCATAAACCTGATTAATCCAGCAAGAGTGCAGCGCTGACACATCAGCTCTGTCTCTCCTTCTGTTTTTCAAAATATGCTTTTCTTATGGTTCAGCATGCAAGTCATACATGCATGTCAAATCCCTGCAAGTTTTCCATCTTCCTCATTCTCTCCTCTGTGCCCATCACAGGCCTGTGCCCAGAATAGCATCCATTCATGTATCCTGGTTTCCTTGCAAAACAAAAACCTGCAGCAGAAAAGGGGACAGAGAAAGAGAGGAAGGACGAGAGGGGGAATACTTCCTCTCCTCGAATGAACGGAGAAACACAAAAAGTTTTTGTTGTGCTTCATTAGAGTCTGACTCGTATGCGTGCCATAATAAACATACAGTAAGCCAAGCAGCCACAGAAAAAAGACCCCATCAGTCATGCTCCATCAGTGCATAACAGATATTTATCTCCTTTATTTTCTTGGACAATTAGAAGCTGAAAACATGCAACTAGCCACATTAACCAGTGAAAAGTCTTAGTGGAAGGGGTGTGACTGCAGAGTAATTTCTAAACCAATATGCTATTTGCATCGCTGTGAAGCATTAATAATTCTTTGCAGCTTGATTGAGGCATGAAAAAAAGGAGGAGGAGGGAAGGGAGAGGTGGCGAGGAGGCCATATCTCAGTCGTAGAAAAGAGACATCAGCAGTGAAATCAATACTCGGGCAAGGACATGTGGAGACCGCGGAGAGAGTTATATGAGCTGGAGACAATCCTTCACTGGTAATATCCACATGCTGCACGGGCGCTGAGTCCCTACCTGGTACATGTAGGTGTTAAAGTGGGTCCCATTCTGAAGGTGGATCTTCACTGTTGGGTTCATTGTGAAGGCTTAACATATCAGATCCCTTAAATAGACCCCCCATAAACAGAGAGAAACAAGAACAGAGGATGAGGAAGGTGGAAAAAGAGGGCTTGTTTCCCTGAGTCCTGCTCGACACTGAGTTTCAGCAAGGCTAGATGAGATTCCTGTGCTGCCCTCCGCCACGACAGCAGCGCTCCGCTAGTCAGACTGCTTTAACTAAAGCCAACAGCCCAGGATGAGAAGGGAAGGGGGTTTGGAGAGAGAGAGAGAGAGAGAGAGAGCGAAAGATGGATGAACAGGGACAGGGAGAAAAGGGGGGGCATAGTTGGGGTAAACATGGATTATTTTGATCAGAGAGAAAGACAAAATGGGACAGAAACAATGATGATGAAGGGAGGAGGAGGAGGAGACAGAGCGGCTCGTAGTGATCAGCTGATGGAGGAAGGAAGGAGGCAGGGTTTAGGGAAGGACTGCTGGGGGTTCTGGCCACCTGTTCTCTCTATTGCTCACTCACACACACACACACACACACACTCAAACACATGCACGCAGACATGCAAGCACTCAGAGGGAGTTTTTTTAAGTCACATTTGGAACCAATGCCAAGAATTAGCATGAAATTAAACGCTCTATTTCCTCCTAATAAAAACTCCAGTCAGCTTACTCAACACAAATTCAAGAGACCCATTTTCCTCCAGCATGACATTGTGCGTACTGATTCTTTCAATTTATAAATGGCAGCCTGTTTCCTCCCTCCTCTCTCAGTAGGGTTTCACAGTGCACACACTTGACTGGAGTCTGAAAGCCCTTGAGGTGCTTTTATACACCAAAGAATATCAAGTATACTTTGTCATCACATTGTTAGTGTCGCCTGCAAACTACAGATGTCATTTGATTCGCAGTTTTTAAACCTTTTTTGGTGCCATGACGCTCTTGAGTGTTACATAAAACTGGTATTGTACACCTGATAATTGTACTGTCGAACATGTGGCATAAAGTTTTATCAGATTCTACATTAGTGGGTCTCATTTTAGTCATCACTATATAACATATTCATAATTCATATTCATTTAAGAGCCTTTATGACACCCAGACAGGATATTTATTACACATCTGAGTCAATTTATTAGTCATAGAGAGCACAACATATTCTGAGAAAACCTTTGTATGATATTTCATGTGGCTCTCTGGGACTGAGATCTTCAAAACTGCAAATGTTTAACAGAAAGCCTGTGTTACAAGTTTGGTGTGTGGAGTTTGAGATGTGAACGTTATCATGCAGATATGGTCTAAGAATGGTCTATATATGCTTCCTAATTGCATTGTGGGAAATGTAGGATCCAGTGTTTTTGGAACTTGACCCATTCTAAGAAATGAAAGTCAGCATACTGTATTTCAGCCTCTACGGCCACTATGTTGATTGGCAGGTTGGTTGGTTGGTCTACAACTTTGGTCCAGACTGAAATATCTCAATAGCCATTAAATTGAGGCTATTGGTTAAATTGAGGCTAAGAATAGGTCTATTGGTAATCCCCTGACTTTTCCTCTGGCACCACCAGCAGGTTGACATTTTTGGCTTTTAATGAAATGTCTTGACAACTATTGAATGGACTGCCACAAAATATGGTATATACATTCAGTTTCTCTATCAGGATGAACTGTAATAACTTTCACTAATCACTTTTCCTCTAGCGCCATCATTAGGGTCAAAATTTGGTTTGGTTTGTGAGCAAAAACCTGCAAAACAAATCAGTTGTACTTTGTGTTTAATGCTGTATAGTAAATGTTAGCATGCTTAACACGCTAAACCAAGATGCTGGATATGGTAAACATTAAACCTGCTAAACATCAGCATGTTGGCATTTTGATTATGAGTATGTTAGCATGCTGGCTTTAGCATTTAGCTCAACACTGTGCCTCACACAGCCTCACAGAGCTGCTAGCATGGCTGTAGACTTGTTAATCTGACTCCTGCAAGTCCCCACCTTAATGGAAATGTTCCCCTTAAAAATTTGTTTCATAATTCATTAGAAACAAAATTCTAAAAAAGTCCATTCTCCTGTAATTTCACTGACACTGCTACTGTTTCTAACTCTTAATCAGTTGTAATGAATGTTTTATGATCCATATTTTATATTTCAATCTGTGCAAATGTTTTCAGGGCAACAACTATACGTGATATTGTTTTTTGTTAGATTTTGAGCAAAAAGCTGGAGCATTCATTTTGTAGTGTACATATGCTTCTGAAAACTGGTTCAGCGTGAGATGCCAGACATATTATAGTAGAGTGAATCTATGATTAAGCTATGAGCAATGGCTAATTAGTTACAACTGATTTGACTGTTCATTAATTTCTTTCTGCATTCCTCCTCTTTTCTGTCATTAATTCTTATCCCACTGTTTGACTGTGCTTCATCACTCACTGGGCTCACCCACTCGCTAATTCTATTCTCTATGCTCAATCATAAAAAAAAAAACAAAACATTAAAATGCCCATTTAGCATCATAACCGTCGGGAGTGACAGTGCAAAGACGCAGAAAGAGACAAAAATGGTTCCTGTCTATAGGTCTACATGCTTGTACCTGGTTGTCAAGGAAACAAGGGTTCACTAGAGAGACATAGAGAACGAGAGAGAGAGGAGCAGGTGAATCAGTGAGACAGACAAGTCTCCACACATCAAAACATCCTTTGGTGACTGTGGTGACTTCCACCATTAACTGACAGTGGCTGACTAGGCTTGAGCCTCCGTGGTATGTCCACTGAGTAGCCAAACATACCAGTCACTGCTGACGTGTAGGTTAGTGGTGAGACAGAGACCCCTACTGGCAGCACAAGGTACTCACACAAAATAGTAGCAAACCAAGTACACATGTTCACACAGATACAGGCAACATCTGCATGGGAGGAGTTGAAATCAGCTATTTTGGAGAAGTCACAGGTTTTTCAAATGAAAAAATGCTTAAATTGTGTTTGAATTACTGCACATACATTTGTTTAGGGCCATGATTAAGAGGAAGGAAAGGCAGGAAAACAAGAGTGACGATTGGTAATAATTCACATATGGTGATAGCTTCTCATCCTTGACATCAGCGGGAGTCAGACTTGGCAGAATCTGTGATTTATAGTCAGAGGCAGAAAGACAGAAACATTCAAACAAGCGCTTAACACACACATATACACACACACACACACACAGCACATCAGCAGCACTAACAAAAACACAAGAAACTCGACACATTTAAGAAGTTGTTTTCTGCTGCAGAAATGAGATCCCTCTGACTTTTTTAAAAAAACTGGCAGCCTCTCTACTTCTCTCCTTCTTGCTACCTAGGTCCTTCTCCTTTTGCTGCTGATTACCTTGTTCACACTCTATCCACTCCAGCTCCTCCACGCTTGCTCTCTCACCCTTTTTTTTCTTCCTTTGCTCTTCCTCTCTTCCCTATTTTTCTCAAGCATTGCTAATCTCAGCTGAACCTTCCCTCAACGGAAAGCAGCCATTTTACATCATAACATAACATGGAGCAGAGGGCAACTCCTCATCCCACCAACCACACAGAAATACACACATATATTGTATAATTATGTTTTGTGTTGATGATAGAGAACTGAGACTGAGATAAGGTTGTAGTTACATCTTTTACCACAAACCAAATAAAACAAAAAATGAATTAGCTGCCTTATCTTTGACCAAGATTCAATAGTATATTTTTAAAATAAACACATTGTCACTCGTAAATCAACGTAATTCTATCATTTTTAGGGCTGCAAATAATTATTTTCATTATTATTTAATCCATAGATTTTTTTCTCGATTAATCATTTTGTCTGTGAAATGACAGCAAATACTGAAAAATGTCACCACAATTTCCAAAAATTCAATTTGCTTGTTTTTTTCTGATCAACATCACAAAACCTCCAAGATAATTAGACGTTTGAGAAGCTACAACGAGCAAATGTTAAAATAGTTGCTGATTCATTTTCTGTTGACTGACTAATCAATTAAATGATTAATAACTTCAGGTCTAATTATTTTTTTGTAAAAACATAGAGGAGGACATGCCATTTGTAAGCACTGAGTAGTGTCTGCAGAGCATCAAGCCTCAAAAACAATCCACCAATCACATGAGGAGGGCATGTATGTAGCCTGAGAAGCAAAACCCAGGGTAAGAGAAGTCCACCAAGTGCTCGCTGCTACTAACAAAGCCGGTTAGTGAGAATTTAGCAAGTCACTGAAATTGCAACTGTAAAACTGTAAAAGTGACATGTCCCCCTATACCCAGCGGGAATTACACCCATGTATTTACACATATTGCTGTTACCCTGCTATGTCAGACACATTCATTGCCCTGGGAAGCTTTATCCCTCCTTCTTGATCACCACCTTCCTCATCGCCTCATTCTCTTGCTCCTCCTGCCCTCCTCGTTTTTTTTTTTGTTTTTTTCAGCCTCTTCTGTCACCTCCTCCCTGTCTAAAGCACCTGTGTCAGCTCTGTCTCTCTCTCCCGCTGTCCTCATCACTCAGTCGGAGTGCCCGGCTTAGCTCTCTCCATCTCTCCTTCACTGTGTCCTCTTCAAGCTCCTGGTCAGCCCAGAGGGAAGCCTATTACTACCACAATGAACACAATCATGGCAAACAACAGATGCACTTACAAGGACTGAGTGTGTGTGTAAACATTCATGTCTACATTCAACACCAGAAATGTGAAAATGTTCTTCTCTTCCTATATTTTATTCTCACATAAAAATGCATGAATCTTATTCTGTTTAACTACTGCTTCAAAACAATGCTATACCAATTAATGATACACAGTTTCAGTCAGGTCTGGCTGATTATTTTAATATATACACCCCTACTATACACAAACACACGGACTCATTCACTGTAAAATACACAAACTAACGCACGCATACTCCTGAGACTGCACAAACACACACACAATTCAGTCCGTCCCAGCTGCTCTGTTTTTGCAGATGAAAGTCTATCATGGTTGTAGAGGAAAGTATGAGATGCATCAAACAAAGCTGTATTAATATTAATCTTCCTATTCACTCAAAGTGTAAATAAACCAAACTGCTCCGAGGGTACGTCCGGCATAATTTCCAGTAATCTCCTCTCTCTCCCTCAATACTTGATGTAGCTAAAAATGGATGTGAGTAATGAGTAGCCTAGGTGTTTGTGCATGTTTGTGGAGGTCAGGAACACTGCTCTTGCCCTTCACAAACTGCAGTGGCAGGATGTAACTCTACACCGCTGAGTGTGTGTGTGTCTACAGTAAGTCTACAATAACCGTAAGTGTAATGACAGAGGCACGACAAGCACCTCTCATGGTGCCTGGAAGTGAGGCGTCACACTGCTGTCCTGTCCTTCTCCTGCAGCCTCTGTCCTTCTTAAACATGGATGGAAACATGGTGTGTGGGGCTGAATGCAAAACCACCTTCGCTCACCTGCTTTTTGCACACTGCACACCTTCTCGTCCGGGTGTGATGGGTGGTCGTGAGCACTGGCTAGTTAGTTACAATTGATTTGGCTGTTAAATGCTCCCATCCGTCAATTGCTCTTCTATCTTTCCTAGCTACAGTACACTTTATCACTCATTGATTCTGCAGTGGGTTCCCTTCTCATCTACAAAATTATTGTCCAGCCAGTGATACTTATAAAACTGCTCATAGCCTTTGGGAGTGTCAGTGTGTGATGGTAGCAAGAGGAGAATGGGGAGCAGGAAAGAGAGAGACAAGGAGAAAGAGAAAGAAGCACGACTTTCTCTCACGCAGGTTCCTAAAATACTTTGCTTTTCTTTTCATCGCTCAGAAAACACACACGCACACATATACCAGCCCCATGTAGCCTAAAACGTCACTTTCTGCAGGGTCTGGTGTGTATTCAGATACACATATTAAAACCAACGGAAACTTGAGCTTGAAAGACTTAAAAGGAACAAGTGACAATGGTTCAAAGAGCTCAATTTATTTTTTGTGAGAGGTGTACAAAACTGACACCATACAAGCCCTCCTCCTCATCCACACACATACACACACACGTTTCATTAATTAGCATGTTGTTTGATTTGGGATATAATGTAATGCTGAAATTATATTGTGTGTTAGAGACTGAAATGCTTGGTGGCTGTTTGTTCTGATTAGACCTCTGGACAACCGGAGGACACATAAGGCTCTGCCACAGGCTTAGGAGCATGAACACTCACACACATGCGCACACACTCCTACATTTACACACACGCACACACACACACACACACAGAGCAGCAGCAGCAGCACACAGCTCTTTAAAAATGATTTGCCTCTAATCTGGTCCGTACTATAGCCATGGTATGAAGCATTGCAGCCTTGTGTGTGTGCGTGTGTGTATGTATGTGTGTGTGTGTGTGTGTGTGTGTGTGTGTGTGTGTGTGTGTGTGTGTGTGTGTGTGTGTGTGTGTGAGTGCACGCACACATCCATCACAAGATCACAAGGCCCTGGATGATTTATTTATGAAATGTGATTTTTCTTTCTGGTGCTCTCCAGCCTTGTAACTCAAGCTCACACGCTCATTCACACAGTCACTTGCTTGCGCACGCACACACACACACACACACACACACACACACACACACAGACACACGCGCGCGTGCAAACACGCGCACACACGCACACACACAAATACACACACACACACACACACACACAGTGGTCACTCTCAATCATACTTTGCTGTTACATTGATGTACAGTATTTGCTCTACGAAGAAATTATTTTGTTTATTTTGGGATATGAGGATTTAAATCCTGTGTGTGTAATATGCACGTTTGGAGGGAACGAGGTCATTCAGCACGTGTGTTTGCGCATTGTGTGTGCGTGTGTCTGTGTGTGCGTGTATATGGTTAATGTAGCAGTCCCTTATTTTCCCACCGGTTTAATCCCTCACCCTCACCAGTCCCGCTCCTTATGACTCAAACAGTGGCAGCTCATTTTCACTGAGAATACAAGCGCTTTTAATGTCATTCTGCGTGTGTGTGCGTGTGTGTGTTCTCTAATATTTTCACACTAACAATAATCCTGAATAGCACCAGGGTTGTATTCAGTACACTCTTCAAGGCCAGTGGGTGAAAAAATGGAGGAGCTAGGAGGAAATATTTATGTGAGTGGGTGTGGCAGGGATTGCGTGAGTAACTTCTCTGCCACTTCTTTGCTCTTTGTGTGTGTGAAGTGAAACCAGTCACACTGAGTGACTGAGTGAGCTCATCTGTTCTGGGGGTCTATAAATATTGTAGATACCATGTGCCTGCAGTAGACCTTCTTAGCAAGCTACTGTATGATGTCATCTTGGCACACCTCTAACCAACACACACACACACAGCTGTGCTGCCAAGGCCCAATATCCATGGCAACGCTGGGGTGTGGTAGGTAGGGATGCAGCGCCCACGGCTGTTTAATAAATCCATGAGCTCCAACACTAACATCTTCAAACTTGTGTATTTCCTTCCTTTGTTTCTACATCCTTCATTTTTTACATTCCTGCACCTTTATTCCTCCTATCTATTCTTTCTGTCAGTCCTTCCTCCATTGTATTTCTTCCCATTTATCTGTTTCTTTTATCTCTCTTTTTAACCATCTTCACTTCCCATGTGGGATTTCTGTATGCTTTGTGAACCAAAATCCAGTCTTCTTCTCCATTACGTTCATTTGGACAATGGAAAGATAGATGATTTTAGGGCTTGGTGATATACTGTAACCTGAAATGCGTACAAAGATTAATTGTCACATTTACCTTAGTAATGGTATACAAAACCTTATATATCTTTTTAAACACATCTGTGCACGAGGTTTTCCATTCCTCTGGTGGAACTCTTATGTGTACAGAAAAAAAACTTGGATTATGATTCTGAGTAACATTTATTTAGCATTCAGTAGTTAAGAACCCTTCAAGCCATTTGTTTGCTAAAAAAAAAGGGAATATGTAAAAAAAAAACAAAAAAAAACTGTCTCTCTTCCTTACTCTTTTGTAGTAATTTCTTTTTTCTTTGCCAAGCACCCTTCCATCCTTTTATATGACATTATGTTTCAGGTGATGGAACAAATTGCTTGTGTCTTCACTATTTTCCACCTATTAACATTTGGTTTTGTTTGCTCTGTGTTGTGTTTACTGGAGCCAATGCCACCAACATGCCATATTTTTTCTGTCCCAGCTCTTCCTAATCTGCACACACACCCTAAACTGCAATTTCTCCAGCATTTGAGTTCTCTATATGAGTTAGACTGAACACTTATGGTTAATTACATTATTTTAAACTGTAAGGTGGAACAATGTTGACTCTTAGTCTGCAACTAACAATTATTTTCATTATCGTTTAATCTGCCGATTTTATTCTCAATTTCTCAGTTAATTGTTTGGTCTATTAAAGTCTCCCTCCTCTCAAAAATGTGTTTCGCCTTCTGCTACTTTACTTGGATGTTTGAACTTCACTATGCAGAATGATGTATGTGCGGAGTTTGACACTAGAAGACATTACATTCATGTGGAGGCGGAAGGTTTCTGTCTGAAACAGGCCGTCTTAGTTCCTTTCTCTTTAAGGCCCCCCTCCTGATGAGCCCACTCTTTTCTGATTGGCCAGCTTTTCGAAGCTTTACTGAAAATGTCAACTTTTCAATACATCTGAACATGTTTGAACCAAAATCTCATCCAAAATATGAGAGCGGACAACGTAAGCAACACGTGTAAAAACCTTAGCAATAACCTTAGCAACCGAGGCTATGGAATGGACAGATGTTTATGGGCATACGCTACGACGCATGACGTCAGCTTGTCAGCAAGTATGCAAAGATGTCGCAACTGAAGCGTTCAGAGCAGGTTGCTTTTGACTTGCAGGGAGCATTTCTACATGCATTAACCTCAAGTTTTGGAACTCTGACCATGTTTAGCATAGGTATCCGACAAATATCATACACATGTACAAATAACAGAAAATCACAAAAAGCATAATATGGCCCCTTTAAAGATGTTCAATTTACTATGATAGAAGACAGAAGAAAATCAGCAAATATACGCATTAGAGAAACAGGATCCAGTGAATGTTTGGCATTATTGTCTGAAGTATTAATTAGAATGATCATAGTAGTTGCAAATCATTTTTCTGTTGATTGAATATTTAATTAACCCACGTGCAGGCACATGCTGATTGACAGTGACTGTGTGTAATATAGGGTTAGAGGTGATTTGTTGCTGTTCTTTCAGATTTATTAAAGGGGCTCTCTACAAATGGTCTAAAATAATTAATTCACCATACACATGGATGTCACTTATATTAGGTTGGTGGGAGATTCATAATGTCACTTTTGGCAAATTTTCAGTTTCTTGCTCATCCTTAGCTGATGAGACAAAGTAGACAGATGATGGAATATGCAGCACATACAGTACAGTGTCTACACTATCTTCTTCCTTTTTGTTCTCTCCTGGTCAGTCACTACTTCCACCATCCTGCCCCCATGAACGGGGGATCCCTTCACACTGCCAGACCCACTAACACACTGAGCTGCTCGGCTTTGGCAGCCGATCAGAAGCAGCCATCGAGGTTGAAGCTTCACATGCCAAAGAATACGCATGCACACACACGCACACATGCGCGCACACACACACACACACACACACACACACACACACACAATTAAGCAAAGTTAAAGCTTTCCTATGTGGCTACTTACACCTGGTATTAGTAAGAGCCATGACTGAAGGGATTATGCAGGACAGGTTGGCTTTATACATTAAAAATATTAATCACACTAATCACATTTGAGAAAACACACACACACACACACCAACACACACACGCATATGGAGTTGCTGACAGTTGGTGTCCCTCGGGACAGAAGGTGTCAGGAAGTCAGCATCATCCCCTCCCTCTCCCTCCCCCGTTTCCATGGAGACTAAATTTGCAGTGCTTTGAGAGGTGAGGAGGAAAGAGAAAACCCTGAGTCCGCACGTGGACATGCACACTCGCAAAGCATTTATGGAGTCCGACTGACCGACAAGCGGAGATGTTGAGTAAGTGAGAGGACAGACAGCAGGACTGCAGGATATTGATGAGTTTACAATACTGTATATTGTATATGTGGATGTCTGTGGGTGATTGTGGGACTTGCTGGCGCTGTGCCCTCAGGGTGAGGGGGAACACTGGAGGGACGGACATATATTCCGTTGGGTCAGCATTAAACAAGCTCCAACTGTGGTGTATTCCCACTGGGGTATTGTAGTGTGTAGTCTGCATGTTTGTGTGTGTGTGTGTGTGTGTGTGTGTAAGTCTGTGTGTGTGATAACAGGGATGTACCGCAGGGATGAAATGTCATTTGTAGCGGGGAAGGAAAGGAGAAGTGATTTTGCCAAATGACAGGAATAAAAATAACCTGACAAAGATGACTAAGACTGAACAGATGTGCAGACCTGGCAAACACACACTTACACACATTTAGTTGATCTTGCAGTTATAATAAATGGCCATTATTTGACACTGAGAGCATTAACCTCAACTCTTAAAATATTTTTTCATCTTTCCATCTTTATTATTTGCAAATATATCATGTCTCAGGAGATAAATAGCATGCTTTTTTATGAATATAGTTCAGTTTCATGAATGAAAAAAAAAAGAATAAACTCTTGCAGAGCTGTGGAAACATTCCCCAGGGCATGTCAGTTTAAATGCTCTAAATCAGCCAGACAGGATTTAAGCAGCTGTTTATGGAGGTTTGCCAATCAAGAGCAAGTGCAGTTGTGCTGCATTACATTAACTGTTAATCTGTAACTGGCTGTAAAGATGGATGGCTTGTTAAAACGGCAGGAATACTAAACCTAACCAACGGATCAGAATTTGGCAGTTTCTCTCTTAAATATCTTTAAACAAATTATGATATCAATATTTTAAAAATCATAAATGCAGTATGAAAGCGCTTGATTAAATGTTGTATCACTGTTATATGCCGCTCACTGTATTCTGTTATTTACCCTTACCCATACTCCTTGATATGTTGAGTTGTTTATGAGCATGCAGGTCTATTTGGCAACCATGGAAACAGTATATTATTACAGAAAAATGATGACAGATGACAATATTTTTAAAGAGAGAGAAAGAAAAGAAGTCTCATTTACAATAAAATGACTATTCTGTCCGTGTGTGTGTGTGTGTGTGTGTGTGTGTGTGTGTGTGTGTGTGTGTGTGTGTGTGTGTGTGTGTGTGTGTGTGTGTGTGTGTGTGTGTGTGTGTGGCACATGCTACAATGCACCCACCACCCTGGCAAACATCTACAACCAATCTGGACCAATTAAAGCACAAGAGTTCTGGGTGACTGTGTGTGTGTGTGTGTGTGTGTGTGTGTGTGTGTGTGTGTGTGTGTGTGTGTGTGTGTGTGTGTGCTCCCTCCAGGGTACCCACCCCCCCATTACTGTCCTCACGAAAGATGGAAGAAAAGAGAAGAAGAAGAGAGGAGAAGAGAAGAGAAGAGAACAGAAGAGAACAGAAGAGAACAGAACAGAAGAGAAGATGTTTCCATTTGGTTGGTGACACTAGATGCTGACATGCCAGCAGTAGAAGAGAGGGATGGCTGAGAGAGGGCTGAGAGAACAAGACATGGAGAGAGGAAACAGGGGATCAGATAGGAGAAAAAAATGAACAGATCACAATGACAAAAGGATGTGACTGAAACTGGAGAGGCAGAGGATGGAGAGGAATATCGGAGGATGGCAGTCGGAAGTGGAGAGGGGGATGGGAGGAGAGATGGCACTGTCTGATGCAAGCTGCCGAGCTTCATATGACCTTTATGTAACTGAACTACAGGCACTTCCTCTCCGTCTCAGTCTTTCTCCTCCTCTCATTCACAATTGTCTTCCCTCAGTCTCTCATTTGCACGAGGACACATGCTTTTAGCCGCCTTCACTAAACTTGAACGGAGGAGACAAGTGCATGCCCACTCCCTCGACTTGCTACCACACCACTGTACACAATGGTTACAGTTAAAATGTTCATTTCATTTTTGTGAAATTCCAAACAGTGTCAGCTCATAGCTGTCACATCTAGAAAGCAGGAGTGAATAGCAAGAGCATAAATCTATTATTTTGCCAAGGTAACGCATCCAGTGCTCTCTGCCATTGTGAGATTGGCTTACTTATTTCTATATTCGAATGAAATTCTGGTGCTATATTTATCTCTGCAACACTCGGAGGGGATGGCCTGATGACTACATGGAATATCAAGCATCAAATCGAGATCTACTGATTTACTTATTTTTTAAAAAGATGGCTTTGACGTGTCATCAACAGGCACAATTTCCTTTCACAAATACTGCTTGTAAAAAGTGAACTCATAAATTGCTAAAATTAGTAACAGTAAGACAAGAACAGGTAGCCTATAACAGAACTGGAAAAATGTTTGTGGGATGTTTATAAAATGAGTTGTGAAGTAAGAGGATTTATTTTGGAGGTCCAGAGTTTAAGAAATACTTTTCTGCATAGACAATGTTAGGTGACTGGCGATCAGTTTTGGGTACAGTTACAATTTAAAAAGTTATTACATTACTAATTTCCAAACAGCAAAAGTAATTAGTTACACTAATCATTAGTTATTCATTAGTCAGTCCAGCTCTGTCTTTAGTGCCTTTGAAACATCTTTGGAGGGACATACTGACCATCAACAGCTAGTTTCAGCACTGATAAACTACATGCAGCTCTCCACAAGTCCTGTCCTCACAGTCAAGCTGCGGGATCACACACCTTCCAACTCTGAAACCTGAATGTAGGCTAACCAGTGGCTAACAGTAGCAAGCCAGCTAAGAAGACACAACATATAAATTCTACTATATTTGAGTTACCAGGACTTGCATTTTGCTGGAGCCTCCCCACAACTCCAGTCCCTGCGAACACAGGCAGACATTGAACACAGACAGACCAAACTGTTATCAAACCTCCATCAAACTCGCAGTAAGACTGCAATCCCCAAATTAATAAAGGGACCCATCACCCTTTGGGTGAGAAACACCCAATCACAGGGCTTTAGATTATGTTGCATGAATTTCTAATAGTAAGCAGAGCTACTCTTAGTAGAAATGTAATAAAACATTCATGAGTTTAAATAAGTTCACTTTCAGAGTCTGGGTCAATTTTGGATGAATTTAACAGCTATTTTATTTTTGTAATCAGCATTTTGTATTCACTACGGCTGTGGTTTCTTCTCTAAAAAAAACTGTGGCTAAGGCTCATGGGTATTGTAGTATGTATTCAGAGCCATCCCACTACACCAAACTGACAGAAAAAAAGCAAGACTTCTCAGGCTGATAGCTGAAAATGTTTACCCTGATGGCCAAAACTGACACAACTCTACTAGAAATCTGTATCACTATCATTAGATAACTGACACCTGTAGCAGACAACACACTTGTATATTTGTCTTGCATTGCACTGAGTTAGTGAATGAATTCAACACCAGGATATTTTGGCTGAATCCAGAAGTCTCCACTGTAACTGAAACATTTCATTGTTTCATTGAACGCATTGCTACTTCACGGGGCGGTTAAAAAATACTAGATCTTTGATGTAAAACTCTACAACACTCAACAATCATGTGCAGCAAATGTTATCTCACAACACAGAAAAGATGTCACTACTCTGAGTAAGTCTGTTTGTCTTACAGAAACTACTGACAAATCTTTGTCCACTGTTAAAAGGCATCTAGAAACTAGGAAAACCTGAACAAAAAACATATTGTAGCAGTGACAATATGGTCCCAATTAAAAACAAGCAGACAGAGATATCATCAATTGTAGGTAAATCAGAATGTTGTCTACTGCAGGTGCCTAATTACAGTTATCCAGATCTAGGCCATTTCCAATTGCACATACCGTAAACCATTACCAATTAAGTAAATAGCCAAAATCACATCTCAGTGCGTTAACATTATTTTTTATATTCACTACTTTTAGGATATTTACAATGAGCGCATTGCTTCAGATTTAAACCAAAATGCTACACTTCAAGGTGTTTGAAACATCTGCAAGGCGTCTGTCTGATGTCACTGGCACTGAGTGTATGTTTGTGCATTTTAAGTCTCATTGTGAGTATGAGAAAGAGAGACAGAGTGAGTGAGAGTTAGCATGAGTAAATGAAAGGGCTATTGGAGTGTGGAATTGAGGGCAAGAAGAGACAGCGCGGGGCATACGGCGACGGGGAGAGAGGAAGGCAGCTAAGTGTGAATGATGTTCCTCTTGCACTGGGGCAGACCACGTCAAGGCCCCCATTATTCTAATGGGGCACCACAATGTTTACTGACCTTCATCATCGACAGACAGAGCTGGCCATTGAGATAATGGTGTGTGTATCGGTTATTCGTACAATTACAATATGTGGCGGAGCAGTCAAGCTATTGGCGTTGTAATTAAATGCACTACATGGACTTTACAATGCAATCAAAAAACAAATGTTTCCTTGGTACCACTGAAACAGTACACACACACACACACACACACACACACACACACACACACACACACACACACACGCATATGTGAGCATACCCTCATATAAACATAATGTAATGTTCTCAGGCTACTATGGAGATGTGGAAACTCACCGGACCTTTTAGTTTAATGAGCTGATTTAGGTCATTTCAGTGCACACACGCAATTGCTGAAGGACATATACACACACAAACACTTCCTCTTGATATGGTATATGTTAATAAACCCCCTTAATAAAACAACACTTAAAGATTCATCCAGCTTTGCTTCATCAAACTAAAACCATGAAACTAAAATCCATCACAGGCTGCATCCAAAAATACATTTTTTTAAAAAGAATGAGTTTTGTGCCCCAATTTATCATCCCAGCAGCTGCGCTCCCACCTCATGCAGTCAGAGCAAAGCTATAAGTACAGTGAGCTAACTGAGAGATATGAAGCATTATCTGACAGAGCGATAGCTAACTAATAGACCTCTCAGCATACACTCTTAAAGCCATCGCCGCTGATAAGACAGTGAGCAAGGGAGCGGGAGAGAGGGAGAGACACTGAGACAGAAAAAGAGAAAAGGGAAGGGAAGAAAGCAAGACTTTGATGAGAGAGAACAGATTGGCATGTTGGTAATGTTCATATGGATATTGGATCTTCACTGACTCAACTAATGTGTATTCATAGAGCTATTTTAAACAACAGGTTTCTGTTCTTTATGACAAACGCGGAGACACAAACAGTAATTAAAACAAAGATGGCAAAAAGAAGCAACTCAAGGAGCAGAAACTCAAAGAAACAGGGAAAGAGCTTGTTTATGTGTGTGTATAAAACTGTGCACACATATTCGTGTGTCTGAACCATCCCACGTGTCTGTGAATGGAGCTGGAAGTAAATGAACAGACTGCAGCTGAGAACTGAGGCATGTTGTAGGTGGTGCTGAATAAACCAGTCTTGATTTAATACTGAGACATGAAGATCTAAGAGCTTTCTGTACGATGTACGTGCACTAAAAATATCTTGTTTGTTTCTCCAGTATGTACTCAGTGAATTTGTGCTGTTTAAATCAGCCAAGAGAAAAGTCTATATTCAGCGCTGTAAAGTTGGTGTATGTCATCATGTATTTATCACAGACTATCCTCAGAACACAGTGTCTTTTGGTGTCTGGCCAGCCATGATAGCGCTCTGAGCTGGCTAACATCTCATTCACATCAGCACATACATCTTTCTCAGAGACACATCCAAGTATGAGTGCACTGTGTGCCTGTCTGTGATGTATCAGCCAAGTTGGATACTTACAATACCGGGAAGTGCTCACTCAGTGTGGGCAATTCATCACTGGGACCATTTTATTACATAAGATTTCAACACCTGCATCTGTCTAGAGGAGTAACTAATTGAGCACTTTAGGAGGGTATGATCATACTTTATGTTTTACAACCTGGTTCTTAGTTTCAAAGTCTGCCATATGTTTCATACATTACAATAACATTATCTACACATTATTCAACTGCTTTCAGGATATTTGAAGTTGATTCGACAGAAGATGACGAAGACAAAAAAAGACAATCAACTAATTTAAACCGGAAGTGATTTGGAAGTGAAAATAAAAGTGAACTTAAAAATAATTACCCAAACTCCATTGAATTGCAGGGCTACTTCCTGGTTTGCCAACAGAGGTTTGTTGACCCTTGGTTCAGATAATCAGGTTGAAGCTGCACTAATCAATATTTTCACATCAAAAATGGATAAAATGACTATGTGTAATGTAAAAGGAGTTGTTCATGGTGACAAACTCACAGATAAATATCACCCGACTCTGCAGTTCCCATCAGCTCTAGGGAACGTTTTAGCATCTTTTAGTACATCGTTTTAGTTTTGGTTGAGTCTCACAACTCTCACCAACCTCGTTTCCCACTGAACTCCATCTGCCCAGAACCAAAAGGCAGACAAAGTTATCTGGCATTAAAACAAAACAGTGCAAGGGGCTGTAGTGGTAGGGGCATACAATACAATCCAGAAAGGCCAGTTTTAGTGACAGATCAGAGTTTATGGTCTTATAAAAAGCCAAACACTGCACAGTGGTTTATTATGCCCTGAGACAGGATTTTACAACTCTGGAAAGTTAACTGTAAGAATACTGCTTTTATGTTACAAAGTAATCTACTGCCTGAATTTTCATGTTGACAGAGAGGTGGCTATGTTTTTAAGTCTTCCAAAATACTGACTTTTTTTCACTAGCTGGTGGAAATGTAGAGCATAAGCAACTAAAGGGAAGATATTTCCCTCAGGAGCTGGTGAAGACCAAAAAAAGAGCTAAAATGAGAGTATTAGAATTGGTTGGGTAGCAGGAACACCACTCAAAATTAATGCAAAAGTTTTTCTGTGTCTGTGCTTCATGTGTAAACAGGCAACTTTTTTATAATACGTAAGTCGTATCAACTTTGATGTTGTCAGCTGTGAGGATATGTTAATGCTGTGTTTATAGCTTGTTGCACTGACCCCTCCCAAAAAAACAATTTATACTGCTTTAAATAGGCTTGGTGAAACTCGATTAATCCGCTCATGTTTCAATGCCCCATACAGTGAGATATAAAGCTGTGTCAGTCAGTGTCACTGCAAAAAAGACTGCAACAGCAGATTTCTATGATGTTACTTCCAACTTAGGCTATTTTTGTTTTATTAATTTGGGTAGTAGTCTAAGATTCATTACATTATTTGTATTCTAAACATATTGTTTACCACGCTACACCTGAACAAAAGCTTTCATATTATTCACATTTTTGCGGCTTCTCTTTCTCAAAAAAATGTCACCAACACATTATGCACATTTATCATTCATATTCAAGTGATACAGCACAAATGATTAAACAAATGTAGATAAAGGTATGATGTGTTCTGTAGCCTAGACACATAATGCGCATACACACACAGAAATACATGCTTCACGTAAGCCATTAGCTAAATAGCAATATTTGTCCTACTACCATTGTGTCCTTCTCCCAAATCCTATATTTCACTTGCACAGCCGCACTCTCTCAGATCTGTGTGTGTGTGTGTGTGTGTGTGTGTGTGTGTGTGTGTGTGCACATGCGGGTGTTATTGTCAGTCAGCAGTGGGTGGTGTGTGCTATGTTGTGAGACACTGACAAGCTGTATTTCATGGAGCAGATGAAGCATTTTGAAGTTCTTTAAATCCCTTTAAGGGTCCAGCCAGGGACTTAGCTTCTGATGCCGCTGCCTCTACCGCTGCTGCTTAAGTCTCTTGCTGGGGAAACTGGGGTCCATATAGAAGATGCCCCCCCCCCCCCCCCCCACCCACCACCACCACTATACTTTATGTGTGTGTGTGTGTGTATGTATATGTGAGTATGTGTTTTTGGAGAGAGGGTCTGTGTGCATGTGTTGTCTTGTTTTTTCTACTGTCTTTGCACATGTGGGTGCTTACAGTACAATTTGTAGTGTATACCCTTGAAATTCATAACCTTGGACTTTGAGACACACACACACACACACACTGCCTCCCCCACCTTAACACCCCAACAGTCCAACATTCACACCCCCTCCCACCCATCGATGCCTTATCTTCTATTCTGAGGGCATCGCAGGAGGGAAAGCGAACTGACAGAGTTCCAATAGTGTAGTTGTTAGACATGGCAGGGCCGCTGTGGGCTTAACTGCTGGCTGGAAAACTTCGTCTCACATCCCCCCTGCTCCTCCTCCTCCTCCTCCTCTTTCTCATTCTGTCCATTTCTGCCTCCCTCCTTCATTACTCTCGCCTTCCCCTCTGGTGGTCCTGCAACTTCAATCACTCTGCTCTTATTACCAGGGAGAGGGAACGGGCACACACACTCCAAGTGACTGTTCATTCTCCCCATTACCAGAGCATGTCCCTCGCTGCTGGGGACCGTCAGGTACACTTGATCCTGTTTTTGTTTTTTTTCTGACATACTCTCTTGCTGTCTCTCTTCGCTAAATCCTGCTCTGTCTATATATCTGTCTCTCTTTCCCAATCTTCCTCTTCCTTCCCTCACTCTGCTTCTCTCTCCTAGGCAGCCAGGGGGACAAATTGGCGCCCGGCTGAGCTAAATGTGCCTGGTGCTGAGAGCCAGATGGTACTGGCAGAGGGATGGAGGGAGCGAAGGATGGATGCTACTGAGAGATGGAGCGCTGAAGCTGTGGTGTGGCAGGGCAGCGTGGGGGTGCTAGCTTTGCACACTAATAATCTATTAGTGCTCAGGGGCCCGAAAGCTGTGCACAAGCCCTTGCCAGGGGCCAGTCTGACCCGGTTCAGAGCTTTGGGGTGGGCTTCAATCAAGACTGGACTGTGAACTGCTAAGGAGTGGAGAATAAGATACATTATGTAAAGCTGTCAAGATGCAGCAGGAGAGAGAAGAGAGAAAAAGGAAAAGACAGACAGAGAGAGGTGTGATGTCAGTCAGCTGCTGGGAGGTAGATTGTTAATTAGACTCACTTCTCACTTCTTCTGGGGTCATTTGAATGTGTCTCTTTCTTGTGAAATTATGGATCAGTCCACAGTTACAAAGAAGAAACTAGACGGTTAGGCAAAGGCATGACTTCATAAAACAATCTTGGTTTATTGCAACTTAGATCTTATTTTTGTAGTTTTGACCATAATTTCTATCAGTAATAATAACATTGCACACACCAAGTTAATTGTCCATCATAAACATATTGTATATCACAATTTGCAGACCAACTTTCTGGTTCAACTTGGACCTTCCATACTTGCTGTAGTTGTTTGCACTCAGTTTTCCTGTGTAATGACGGATTATTACCAACATTTAAGTTGCGTTCACTTAACGGCTTAGTGGCTTAAAAAATCTGGTTTAACTGTTAGATTGTTTACAGCCTGTCTGATCCTCTGACTGATTGTGTCACCGCATTCTAAGATCTCACAAATTGACGAGTACAATGTTGGCATAATCAATAGAAATGTAACTAATTTTTCTTTAAAAACTGCAAAATTTAGGTTTAAAACTTGAGATGGTTAAGTTTAAGTTGAAAATTGTTGTAGATGTTTAGTTACATGAAGGTTGAAGAGTGAAAATGCGGACAGTACCTCCATCTCGGTGGAGTCCTTAAGGATGTTTTCCTCTCTCTCTCTTTTTATGTCTCACGTCCTCTCTTTCTCTTCCTCTCTCTTACGGGGTTTCTTGGTGACATTCAGCTGCTCACTTTATGCTCCACTTTCCTCCACATCAACCCAAATTCCAGTATTTGGTGCTTACATAACATGTAGCACAAGAATTGGGCTCCAGTGGCAGACCAATGAGATGTGGTAATTTTTCAACTGGCTTCGCCCACCCTCCTCGATATTCTCCTATCATGGTGCACAAAGCTGCCTCAGCCACCCATGCATAAACAACACTAGCCGTGGGCATTCTCCCTCACCCACATATAAACATACAGACTCGGGACGACATGTAGACAGCCCATGCTGACATTTAAGAAAACACAGGCAGTGAGCGTGTGTGTGTGTGATTGTTTGTTTGTGGGTGGATACAGATGTGAGTAAGAGTGTTTGTGCCTTGCTGAATGTGTGTGTCATGATAAGCTGGGGCCACCATCAACCACAGAGCTGGGGGACCTTGGAGCACTTCTTCCTTTCTCTGCAGTGCAAGGTATATTAGCTTTGACATTCATTCCCTCTCACACTGTACCTGCAAGCAAAACACACCTCTAGTACAGTAACCATGATGGCTGAGTACCAAGCCTGCAAGGCTAACTTCTGTTGGCTTTGGTTCAAGTAGTGTGAAATATCCTGCTCACTATTAGGCAACCCAATATTTACCATAAATAGGAATTTTAAGTTTTTTATTTAATCTCTATTTAATCAGGCAGTCTCATTGAGATTAAGATCTCTTTTCTAAGAGAGATCTGAGAACAAGAAACATTCATGAGACAAGAACACAATCAACACAACAGAAACAACACAACTACACAATAAACAAGGAATTAATGAAAACAGTTACAAGAATCATAAAAACATCAGATAATAAAGCTTTAAATCTCCAAGATGATTGTAAGACTTAAGTTTGAGGGCAGTTTGCAGTTCATTCCATTTAAAAGATGCATAGTACCGGAAAGCAGTTCTGCCAACATTAGTGAGTCCATGAGGGATATCTAAGGTTAAGTAGTTACTGGATCGTGTACTGCAGTTACTAAGAGAAGAGCTGTGAGGTAGTTTCAACAGTAGATGCGAATGGGGGTATTAAGTTCATTATTTTTGCAATACTGGGGTTGATTAAGATTTATGATATGTTTCTCTGTACTTTATTAGACGTACATTGATACATCTAAACCCTGGGAACACAACGTTTTGGGCTAATAGCAATCTTCATGAAGTAAATGAACTGTATTCTTCAGGTTCAGGTTGTTGAGTTTATTTATCATTATTTCAATAACTTTCTGCCTTCTGGTTTTAATGATGATTTCAGTATATCTAGCACCATCCACAACTATGAAACCAGGAACAGTCATCAGCTTCAGCCTGCATTTTCAAGAACTTCAAATGCCCAATTTAGAATTTCTTATAGGGGTCCTATGATCTGAAACTAAATTCACTGTAAGTTTATCCCCAGACATTAAAAAAAGTTTAAAAAATCCTCATTGTTAACTTTTAGTACCTTTCTATTTTGAACAATTTGTAGATTCTGGTTTGCACAGATGTGCGCATGAATGTTTATTGTGGATATTTTGTTCCTGAAATATGATGTTGTGATGATGAAGTTTGATGCTCTTCTACATGATAAGCCTTTTGGCTTTTTGGCTCCGCCTGCATATCTCTTGTGATTGTATGAATATTTCCTTGTGTTTTAAACCTCTTATATTTTTTTGTATGATTTTTATATTTTATCTTCTTTTTGCTATATTGTGCAAACAAACAAACAAACAAACAAACAATACTACTAACACTTTTTCCAGTTAGTGTTTCACTGCCCTGACCAACGCAGTATTGATGTTTGGGTGAGCTCTCTTGCACCTGTAACCACAACCAACAGTGATGTCACAGTGTACTCACACACCCTGGAGTACACTTCTACATCATGGCAGCAATGTGAGAAGTTAAAGTGTAGATCAGCAAACAGATGATTTCCAGCTGCTGTTAAGTTGCTCTGTAATGTTGCTCTGCAAATACAAGCAGCCATATGAGAACTTTGCCTAAATAAAGTACAGTCTAAATCAGAATCAGATTTTTTGCCAAGTAAGTTTGCACATTAAGGATCTTAGTATCGTGGTGCATAACAATCAAAAATAGAAGGTAAGAGGAAAAAACGAAATGATCTGATCAGAGAAAAAAGGTAAAGAATAGTATGAATTTTTGATGTCAGTGTTCGTTACTTGACAGAAACTAAGTGCAATGAGTACTCGGTTATGCCCAGCCCCAGTTACAAGAATATGGTTTCAGGGAAATACTGCATAAGTCCCTGATTTTGTGATAGTATTGCTGACTATCATACAGACACAGGGTGCTTTGAAGTGCTTTGAAGAGTGAGCAATGTGTCACCTTCCCTCCCATATTAGACTGCGTTGTGCTGTGGGCTGAGGTCAGCTGAAGGAGTAGGAGGGGGCGAGAACTGTCTGAAGGACCAGTTAATAGACTGCTGGGTTATTGATGGGTTAGATAAACAGAGAGAATGTGAAAGAAAGACAGAAAGGGAGAGAGAAATAGCCAGAGTTTACAGATAATAAAAGAGAGACAAACTCGATGGAGATGAAGAATATAAAAGCAGGGAAACAAACAAGTTTCTCATTAGGTTTTTAGGAGAGGACACACTAAACTGGAAACACTGATACCTGAGACAGGAAGAAGGATGGAGCTAGTGCATATAAACACAGAGGCACATGCTTCTTCATACACACATGAATGTGTATGAGCTGTGTGTGTGTGTGAAAAGTATGACTAAGTGTCTGTATGAAAGGTCAAAGGACAGGTCAGTGGTATGTGTGAGATCGAGTAAACAACATGCAAAATGTTGTGTGAATTTGTGTGTGTGTCTGTGTGTGTGGGTGTGTTTCCATGGGGACAGGGGTGTTAGAATTCAGAACAAGGGGCAGTTGTTGTTTTGGAAGGGCAGTGATGTGTGTATTTGTGTGTCTTTCTCTCTGTGTGTATTTGTATGCTGGCAAAAATAGCCAGTGTTGTGTCTGACTGGAACAGGTGTCCAAACATCACAACACTCACTCACTCACTCACTCACTCACACACACACACACACACACACAATCAAAGTCACAGCCCACCATAAAGGCACACACCTTTTTGAAAAATGGAAGCTACTGATAAAACGTAATCTCACAGAGGATAACAGTTTCTTTGAGTGGAGGTCTCTGAATGGAGCAATGGAAGCTGTTGATGAACTTTGCATTTCAGTTTAGGAGCTAGTGCCGAGAGGCGGTTAGCCTAGCTTAGAATCTTTTTTGTTTAACCTGTACCGCAACAGACACATTAAAATTAAACTACCAAACTGTTGTTTAAGAAATAGTTGCTGTTTTAACATTTCTTTTTGTGGAGAGATTAAACAAAGAAGATGTAATGTGTTCATCTGTGAGCTTTAGAGGTTTTGGTAGGTGTATTTTTCAACTTTCTGAGAGCCAGGCTAACTGTTTCCCACTGCTTCTAGTCTTTAAGCTAAGCTAGGCTAACCACTGGATATACTGTAGCTTTACTTACAAACAGACCAGAGTGGCATTCATCTTCTCATTTAACTCTAAGCAAGGAAGCCGATAAGCTTATATCCCAAAATATTTAACTATTCATTTAATATTTACCATATTTTATAAAATGTGTCTCTTGTGAGTCCCCTAACTTAATGGAAGCACAACACTTAACACTTAAGCCCTTTAACAATAGTACCTTTCAAAGTCATTGCACAGCACTTACTAAAAGAATATAGTAATAATATAGAAATATATGGAAATATGGTGTGAACATGCAGTGTTCGCCCACTGTCTCCTTTTTCTCTCTCTCTGAGTTTAACATACACATATGCAGACCCGCCTTACAACACATTTCATTTGACAGTGTCAGAACAGTTTTTTCATGCAGAGAAGGAGGAGGCACTGTGTGTGTGTGTGTGTGTGTGTGTGTGTGTGTGTGTGTGTGTGTGTGTGTGTGTGTGTGTGCTTGTATATAAGCATGAGGGTCTCTGAGTGTGTTTAAAACCTAATTTGTCTATGGGCAAACCCATCTCTGAGGGCTGTATTAGAAGCATTATGCTCTGTAATGGGCTGACATGTTAATCTGAAACTCTATTCTCTGTTGCTAATGAACATATCCATCCTAGTCTGTGTACAGTATGTGTGTATGTGCGTGTGTGTATGTGTGGCAAAATGGCAATGTCGTCCCATTTTTATGACGCTGCTGAGGCAAACATAAATTTGAGCACTGATGCCAAGGTGATGCGGTTTATGTTTTTTTTAACAATGACGACGCTGAGGAGTATTGAATTTTGAATCACTCACACAATTTGTTTGTACATGTATGTGTGTGTGTGTGTGTGTGTGTGTGTGTGTGTATGGAGGAAAGAAAGATCTGACAGTTCTGGGTCAGACAAGTCCCATAGAGTCAGGAAAATTACAGAAGACATAACAAAACACACACATGCACACACATAGTATAGGTGAAGATGACAAATGTTTGTGTGGAGGAAAGAGCGAGTGAGTGAGTGATTTGAGGGAAAAGAGGCTGTCCTGCTGTGCCAACACTCATGCATCAGCTACACCTTAAAAACAGAGTGAGAACTGAACACATGCAGAAAAAAATACAGCACAAATGTAGACACTGCTGACTGGAGGGCTATACAGCAAAGGTGGTCAGAGCAAACAGGAAGCTGTGATATGGTATTGTAGTCCAGGGCATAAAAACACAGACTTTGATCATGTTGAGTCACAAATCGGCCTAATTACCACTGACACATATAGGATAGTGGGGTCAGCAGCAGCATTGCCTACCACCACACGGCTCTAATATATTCATCACACCCAAAGTTGAGACATCACATACAATATGTTCTTTTTTCCACGCTTCCTCCTCATCATTACAGGATGCACTCCATTATTTTCAATGCAACGGGGCCAGACTATCTTCATTCGTCAGTTGAGTGGAGCAAAACTGAGTAGAAATCAATTCCAACTGAGATTTTTTCATTTCTCAGTATTGCTTCACCCACTCCGTTGCATCATCTCTCTCTGCTCTGTGGCTGGTGTGGAAATGACCACTACTGTGTTTGCCCTGAGTGTGCACGACTGTGTGTGTGTGTGTGGTGTTTTGAGAGCGAGGGAGTGTGAGAGGCAGCTTATGCATGTGCACGCCAGTCATAATGTCTGCATAATGTCCCTGAGGTCTATGACTGTATAACTAATACTTGTATTATTGCAAGAATAAAACATTACGCTGAACCAAGCAGGATTAGAAAACAAGCATGACAGCCTCTTCCCACTCTCTCCTCTCTCTCCCTGACACACACACACACACACACACACACACACACACAGACACACACAGACACACACAGACATGAATGCATGTGTGGAAGCAAGCAGCCCAGGGCCATGTACACTAGCAAGCAGCCATGTTTCTTTCACAAGAGGCTGCAGTGGGGCTGTCATCGTCAGCATGGTTCTCTCTCTCGCTCTCTCTCACACACATACACACTGTACACTGCTGTGACATCATGCCACGCATTTAGACCAGAGGGTCAGAGGGTAACACAGCTTTATGCGCTGAGGCTTCATTGTCGTCATGCTCGGTGACTGCAACAGCCCTTATTCAGCTCTCTCTCTCTCAAATGCACACACTCACAGGCTATCGTCAAAGATATCCCAGTTCACCATCAGCTCCTGTCTCTCACATTACCACTGAATGGCACAGACAGGCAGTCAGGTCATCGCATACAGAGGTGAGACCGTTTCAATCCAGATAATGATAGGGGGGGCCTTGCCTTCTTCTCTAGCCAGAAGGGCTCTCGACATCTGGCGTAAAGTGAGTAAAAACTCCTCGATCCACCTTTCAACCTGCTACGTTACTTTTCTACCTACTAGACATTCAGATCCTCCTTTCTGGCGCACTGCCACTTATAAGCCTTTGAAGTATGTATATCCCCATCATCTTCACAGTTTTTTCTCATGGTGATATCCTGGGACGTGTGTTAGAGGGGTTCCCCAGCAGAGACGTATACCTAGTAAATCTGAGCCTAAAGAAAACATGCACTAGCCCCTTCTTTGTAAATGAAACAATCCCATTCAACTTTTTCAGGACTAGCTCTTGAGATTTCTGTCTTTCACCCTACTTGTCCTATTACCAAGTAAAATAAATAATAGTTATTAATAATTAATAGTTTAATTTGCTCAAAATCAGTCAATATATGAGTACCATCATGGACAGTTCAATCTGCTTGGTTGCCCCCGGGGCAAAGACAAGGTGCTGGACCCCAGTTACTCTCTGTTTTTGAATGCTAGAACATTACCTGGCCACCATTTTGCAGATTTGTGTGGAAAACTGTTTACAAAGCTGAAATAATAAAGGTTTAAAGTTATATTTTGACACAGGGTCCTTCTCATGACTGGGCCTCAAGATTAGGTAGCAAAAAAGGACCCACCTTAATTCCCTTATGTTATTTATTGTGTTTTATTGGTACATATTCCCAATCAAATCATTCAAACCAATTGACACCAAGTAAGCCTGGAGCTTTCAGGGACCCTGAAGGTCCGGGCCAGTAGTTGCCCTCTCTGCATGTTGGTAATCCACCCTTGAAGTTTCACAATCACCATCAGGCTACCTTCTCACATACGCTTACACTATGCAGTCCAATTCAATAGGCTACCACATTGTACCAAACGATGCTGTTCCCTGGAACAAAATTTTATCCATCTGGCCCCGACCCTCCCCCCTCCCCTCCACAGACCGGCTGCTCCTCACCTGAGGCAGCGCGGCGTTGATCTGCCGCTGGAGCACGTCCCTCTCATGCAGCGCCCCCTGCAGCTTGGTCTGAGAATGGATGAGGGTCTCCTGAGTCTCCCTGAGGGACTCCAGCAGCTTGTCCCTCTCGTCCAGCATGTTGACCATCAGCTGCTCGAAGTTGGCCTCCTGGTCCGAACCGTTCGGGACGCCGCCGGTACCTCTCGGAGGACCAGCCGAGTCTCCCTCGTTGATAGTCGGCATCACCTCGCACATCATCTTTCCTGCTCTGTGGTCTGGGCAACGCTATAGGACAGTGTCGCTGTCGGTATGAAGAAGGGAAATATGTGGGTTACAAGCCTGATAAACAGACTTATAATAACTGATAAGAGGGCCTATTAACGCCCAGTAGCAACGGAGAGCCTGTGCAATCGTAGGTAGCGCCTTATTCCCATTGCATTAAATCCCCCGTGAATCAAATCTTAAGCTTTACATCGCCTTACCTAATCAGAGTGATTGAAATGATGAGATGATGGTTGACCTTTCATCCTTATTAACTGGCGTTTTTTCACCCCGTGAGCAGATCCGCCCTGCCCGGCGCGCCATGCACTCACATGTAGAAATCCCGGCGTGATATGATTGACAGCTCAGAGATAGACGGGGACGTTTGGAGGGGTGGTGCCCGCGAGCGCGACGGAGATCATAGCACCTTGGCAGCAGGAGAATAAAAAAACACGAAACATATCCGAGAGGAGACGTTTAATCTAGAGCGAGTCTTGTTTTATCTGCATCCACCTTCTCCGCTTCCATCTCACCACACCGCCACCGAACCGACGCTCACTCCTCCTCCCACACACACACGCACACACACACACGCAGCCGGCCGCTGTGACACACACACACACACACACAAACACACACACACACACACACACACACACACACTGGGGAATCTGCAGTTGTCACTACCAGGCTTTAGCTCTGGAAATAAAGGACCAACTCCCAGCGTTCAGCCTATAAGCGTTTTGCACTTTATGCGCATGCAAACAGAGGACTGAAATTAGCTGGCCGGGTCATTCATGTCATCTAGCATAATCAAAACTCTACACGTATGTCATGTTACAACAGCTAACACAGACTCGACCCTTAATTGGTGAAATGTAGCTAATTAACTTTTCACATCAGCACCACTGAGCACGTTCTTGACCTGGCAGCTCCTGAGACAAGATGCGCGCTCCAGTGGTGTCGATCTTATCCAAACCAGTGGCAAGTGGCAGATTGTGGGCTACACATGGATGTCCAGCGCACCCTACAGGATCTGTAATGAAAACCAGATGATTTGTAATATTAGAAATAAAAGGCTGCGAAACAGGCGTCTCCTTGTACAGTATAGTTACATTTTTGGCAACGCAATGCTCTAAATGACTAACTGTGACTCTGATAGGCTAATTGTATGGTAGCCATCCATCCATCCATCCAAAACATAGAGGCACTGAAGTATAACAACCACACCATTTTCCAGTGATCAAGAGCAGTATACTGACTCTACATTTTTGTTGTACTCTTGCTCTTATCATCAAATAATGTGCTACAGCAGTGAGAAATAACTTCACATTAATGGGACAAAACAAGGACATAAAGTGTCGACTATCAGCGAGCTGTCTTTACTTTCATGGACTGTGACTTAATACTGGAAATATCTACTCTCCTATTTTATTTAAAATGTGATGGAGTGTTAGGCTCTTCAGTTAGTCTAGCTTTTTATATTTTGAAGTTCTTTTTTATTAATGGGGACTTTTTGTGAGACATTTGTGGCTTTGACTCATTACTTTAACAATTATTAAAACAATTATCTATCAAAAACATAAACAGGTGCAGCTGCAATACAGAAAACCCTGGATCCCTGGACCATACACAAGTGACTTGCTTATTTGCCAGAAAGTGTGAAACCTGTTGAAAGTTTATAGAAGAAGGGACTCAAAGAACAATGTTCCTTGATTTTCCACATACAGTAACTGTGAGGCATGAGTAGGCTATGATTTATTAATTTATTCACCAGCACATTGCAGTGACAGTAGGGTACAGACTAGGCCAAAATATATTGGTAACTAACAAAATCAAGTATCAAGAATCTTATTTTCATATCTAAATTATAACTTTGATGGTTGTTTCAAATGCTTCTGTGCATTGAAGATGAGTCATTCTTGCTATATGTGGCAAAAATACCTGGTCACTGTGCTTCCCTCAAAACCATAGAGACACATTAAAGATACAGTATTCCTTATTTCATCATAAAGCCCCACAGCTCTCCCAAATCACTAAAGTTTCCCTTAGCTCACCATTTACAGTCTGTTTTGAAAATCTAATGACTGACCATGATCAGACTATTTAAATGTGTCAATGAGGCTATGCAGCCATAGAGTCTTTGTAAAAGTGAGTAAGTCATTGAGATAAAGATTGTGAGAATTTGATTGATGAAGACTTATTTAATAAATGATATAAATTTTTATGGAAAGATAGAGAGAAATGATTTACTTAGAGCAAATTAAATGAACCCGGAGAGTGCTAAATCAGGTGTATTCTGTGGTATATTTTTTTTTATCACCCTACTATTACTCTCTAATTATAAAATAGATCCAAACCACTGAAAATATTAAGACACAGAAGATCCTTTCCCCTACTATATTATATGTAGTCTTAATAGCTTTGGCTCCTAGAGAAGGTATGAATAAATTTCTACTTTATGTCCCCCTAGCTGTACTCAGTTTTGGTTAGAATACAACCACAGTTTGATACATACAGTACACGTTCATCTCATACATTTACATATATACAAAAAGACTTCAACAATTGGTTTGCAAGCCTTCACTTAATGATATTTCAATATGACAGATTTTACAAAATAGAATCATTTGTTTTGATATTTTTGACCATATAATATGATATTCTACAATGAAACAATTATTCGATTATCAAAACAGTTGTAGATTATTTTTTCTTCGATGAACTAATTGCTGCAGCTCTACCTGTGTATGGCTGCCTGTACGATTAGATACATCAGTCTCATCGGTAGTCATCTGACTGCAAAGAATACGTGAGTTGGCAGAAACAGTGATGGTTATATGTTGCCATCTAGTGGTTGGATCAGATTCCTCAAAGAGACCTGTGACGGACTACTTTTTTTCTGTTTTTGATCAGCTGTGCTTCAAACCAACTTTAATATTTACAAGTCAGACCACTTTTGACCTTCACTTGGTGTTTTCAATACGCAAACGTTTTCTTAGACACAAGTAAATTAAAACTTAGCGGTGCTTCAATCTGAATTCAATATTCACAACTCAAAGAAAGAGCAAAACCAGAGGTCCAAAAACTTTGATATCTGCAATCCTCATACACAACCACATTTTACATTTATTCTTAAGAAAAAAAAGCTTCCTAGTTTTTCTCATTGCTACATTTGTTTTGTATGAAATGATCTGTTAAAACTCATTTCTGATTTGGACTATTTTATTTAGCTGCAGTTATTATGTTTTAGTGCACTTCAAGATGTCATATTTTTGAAGTTGTTTGATATCGCAAACTACTCATCTCCACCTAGTCTTCACAGATTCATCAGCTTCATCACTTCATCAGCTCAGCAGCTAGTCTTCAGCTACTACCACCAGTGTCTGGATTCCAGGGGGGGATTTTTCATGCTGCTGCTCAGGGCTGATGCCCCTCAATTACAAAAATCTCCCTGTAGAGTCTAAGTGCCAAAGACTTTCTTGACAACACTTAATTATCAGTATGTCATCTGTTATAATAAACAATTACGTAAACTTCATTCACTATGTGTCTTGCCATGTAGGGGGAACAATTGTGTTATCAAGAGAAAACCTGCTGAATTGTTTCCTTCAAGGTGAAATCAATATGCTATATATACAAGAAGGGAGGTCTGTGAAAATGAATAGTGCTCCTGAGATATTAGACAGTATTGGGGCCACCTGAGATGCAGACAGTAAAGGACTTGATGGGAGCTCTGGCCATGAAGGAGCAGAAATTTCTGCTGACATGTCCTCTGACTCATCTTTGAGGTTGGAAGACATGAGACAGTCGCTGTGCTGATTGCTTAATTGTCAGAGAGTAATTTCACAGGACCAGAGGTTGAAGCAACTGGTTTTTTTAGTTTTTTTTTTTGTTTTGTTTTTTTGGTCCTCTTTGAATCGCAACAGAGATTTCTCTGAAAACTAATTTTGCTTTAGTTTCTTGGGAATTAACCCTAGGAGATGTGGCTCTGTGGAGTTGAGTTTTCAAGGTCTTGACAACAATGTTGTCAACAGCCACTCTGGGATGCTGTGGTGGCCTGCAGCATTGTTACAATATATATGCTGTGATACTTATATAGTTCACTGAACACGGCAGTGTGGATCTTTTTAGCATTATGACTCTTGGGGCTGATAACACTGTCAGAGATTATAATTTCTGGACAGTTTCTTCCATCTCTGACAGATGGTTGTTGTTGTTACAGTATCTCATTGGCTCAGTAATGTCTGGGCAGTTTTAGTGTCATTCATTAGCAACCTTATGAGCAGCAGAGTGTTATCTGTACTGTCTGACATTGCCATTGAGTCAGAAGTAGATGCAGATGGACCAAGTAACACTGCTGAGGAACCATTTCATGGCTCTTGTAAACTGTGAAGTCGGACTGGCAGCGGGCTCTACAGGGATACACAGAAAAGCTAGTGCTCTTCCTTCAGATAACAAGCCTTCAGTTTTAGTGGATGCCTGGACAATCTGCTGACAAGTCACTGAATTCTTTATTGAATGAAGGCCAACTTTAAACTCAAACGGGCCGCAGGATCTCAGCCAGTCACTGTGAGTAGTTTTGCCAGATGACCCCTCAGCCTGAGTGACAAAATAAATCAATATAAATACATGTTCAAATTAAAAAAGAGGAGAAATAGATGCGTGACTGGAGTCCATAGTTACAGACAGCTACTCATATGATATTGTATGATTTGATAAATGACAAAGTTGACCTTGTGCCCCATCTCTTCCAACTGTTTATCTGAGCTCTTATGTGTCTTCTCCTGGATTTGTATGCAAAATCAGTGAAACTTTGAAAATTAATTACTCAATTCAAAGTCAAAGCCAAAAGTTAATGAGCAGTACTTAACAATAATTTAATGTTACTCAAGAAATAAGTTGATGAGAAATCAAGTCCAATTGGCAACACTCAGAAACTGTAGAAAAAAGTCCCACACTGTCATGTGAAACGGATACCCTAGGATTTGCAGCAAAGACCAAATTCCTAGATTTTATTTTTTAATGTGGCATAAACAATAATATAAATCAATTAAGCACTAACTAACTTTTGTAATACAAAATATTAACAATGAACCAAGAAATAAAATACTTTCACATACTAGGTATATAAAAAGCATTCTGGAAAGTGGCCTGGTTCCTTCATGGTATGTTAGGGACTTGAATTGAAATTAATAATCGACAAGAACAATCACATTCAAAACACAATAACATATAAACAAAAATAAGAGCAAACAGAGGAAACAAAGTGCCAGAGAATGAACATATAGCATAAAACAACACCCTAACCCTAAAATAATATAAAGAAGGGGGACAAGATAAATAAATGAAATACGTAAATAAATAAATGAAGGGGTACAGATTTACATCCAAGTGATTTCGGTCAAAAATGTAGGGTATAGGTTTTAAAAATTGTTTGGCTCTTTGTGGCTTAATTATTTTGCAGTTTAACTAAAGAGCTGTAATAGAGCTGAATGTCATTTAGAAGCAGATCAAAGTTGGGTTTTAAATTGGTCCATTTCATGTTATGCATATGTAATTTGTCGAAAATTACAAAAAGTTGAATTAAAAAGTGATCAGAAACAGTTGAATCGCTCGCACTGACCAGCAGATGGCAGTATAAAGCAGCTGATGAAAAAAAACAACCTCTACAACGATAATCTCGCGTTACTTGCACTAACACGTCATTCCATGATGGCTGAAGATCCTGGCGGAACATTTTTCAATTTCTCTGTCATTTTTCTTTCTTTCTCGCTACCTCAGCTTGCCATAGAGACATGGCAGGACTCACAACCCCGTTAAGCGTCCACAAATCGTTAGTGTCGACATGCCCAAGAAAGGGAACCGAAAACGGCTGAAATTTAGGGCCGGAGGCATTTGTTCGGAATCAGGTAACGTTAGGTTTACATTAACGTTTACATTAGCCAACAAGCTAACCCGCCCACTGTTAGCGCTCAACAGTGGGGTTATAAACGTTTTTACCCAAAGTTTACAACGTCGAATATGAATCATTTGACTAAACTGGTGTACTACATTACATTAAAAGTGTGGAGCTATGGTCACTTATTTTGAGTCTTTTCTAATGTTAGAAATTAAGAGCCAAAAGATCCAGTTGAATTGAACGCTAAGTCATGTGAGAAATGTAATGATTGCTGATATGTTTTAAAGAAATTCACCACCAAACCTTAAAGAACCTGATTGTTTTATTCCTAGTGACCGTTGCTGATTATGCTGATGCCGATCCAGCCGTTGTGAAGTCGGGGAGGATGAAAAAAGCTGTTGCAAATGCAGTTGAAAAAGAAGGTAAACTTTGATGAAGTACAGTCTGACAGTTATATAGCGTTAACATAATATATGTAATATTAATGAACTGAGATTACGGTGTCATTAGGCTCATATTAACATTGTGTGTTTCAGTAAAATTACTCTGTGGCCTGGAAGCATCTCAGGGTGCTGTAGAAGAGGTCCTCTCGTCTGCAGTGAGTGTCATAGCAGACGCTTTGGACAGCAGTGATGACCTAGACCCCGAAGAAGAGGAAGAAAGTGAAACTAAAGTGGCTCACAAGAAGAAAAACAAGAGACGAAAGGGTATTATTTGTAACCTATTTTGGAGCATGCAAATGGAGAAAAATGAGTCAAACACGGAGGACTTGCACAGGACTTACATGAACATTTACTGTGATGTTTGTATGTTTTCACAGCAAGCAGTGAGAGCAGTGACGGGGCAGAGTATCCAGTGGACATTTGGTTAGTGCTCTCCTCTTATATTCGGCCTGAGGATGTGTGCACGTTTGCACTAATCTGTAGGAGTGCCTGGACGGTCACTTGCACTGCAGTTTTTTGGACCAGGCTCTACAGAAGGTGAGATGGCTTTATTGATCATTTCTGTGCTGTCAGTGGTGAACATATTGGTACAGATCAGCCTAGCACTTCTCTTTTTTGCACAAGCAGGAAGTTACAATGAAGTTAAACAGGAATACCTGTAAGACTTCAAGGCCCAATTTAGAAACAATGAATTAATAGTAGTGATGATTATGTACTTCACTTGAGTTTCAGTTGATTTGGAGCTAACACATTTAGTTGATTGACAGAAAAGTAGCAATTATTTTCATAATAAATTCATTGTTTCAATCATTTTTCAAGCAAAAAATGTAATTAAAATGTGCTATATTGAGATAGGTATCGTTATTGGGATATGAGATTTTGGTCATATCGCCCAGGCCTAGCATCCATGAACTCATTTTACGTTTTTTTTTTAAAACAATGTAGACATAATTTCACACTTTCAGGATGTGAAATACTGTATACAGTATGATAATTTTCTGTTAAAATGAGGATGATCAATGTTTGTTAGGACAAAATGTCATGGATGTGGTTCAGAAGTAAGAGTAAACTGACATAATGTATTATTTATGTTTTCTTTCCCTCTCACTTTCTGTCTCTCCCTTTCAAAGGCACTACAAGATCGATGTTGATCTGCCAGTTCGTCTACTGCCTGAATCTATTGACAGGATGCACTGTCTAAGGGCCCGTGTGATTCGCTCCCTTTTCCATTTGTATGAGCCGTTCAGCTTACGTGTCTCCAAAATTCCTGCCCTGCCAGAATCCACGCCCACAACCCTGCTCAACTCCAAGGTAAATGAACATGTGTACTCAGTCACCTGTAATGTCAGAGCTATTGAAGTTTTGTTTTTATTTCATTTCTGCTACTAATTTGATATCTGAATGGTACGTAATTGGCTCATATTTAAGAGCTCAGCTTTTTTCATGTGAACTTACTCATGGTTGCATAGAAAAACTCAGTGTTAACCAAGCCTGTAGATAACCAGAATTGTAATGTCAGCTATTTAGGATTTCCAGTGTTTGGCTTAGTGAAGCCAGGTAGCTCGAAGAGGGCCGGACTAAGATAAACTCTCTTCATGTTACAGGAACATAGTGTAGAGTTTGGTTGGGCTGAAAACTTGTAGACTTGACCCTCCATGGCACTTGTTTAATCCCTCCAGGTTAAAATAGGAGAGATGTATTTCACATTTTTGTGTAGAAGTGGACATAATTCTTAATTTTTCCTTTTGCAGTGTTTATTGTTCTGGGTCAAGAAGGTGTCAGGGACTCGGCCAGAGGCATTGTGGGAGTTCAACTTCAAGTTTATACAGGAGGTAACAGCTTTCTTCAAAACCAACTGCATCCCAATATGTTAACCAAAATTGATATTGGCTTATTGTGACTGTGGTTTTTTATATTTCTCTGGTCATCTCCATCCCAGCAGGGACACAGTAAGAATGGTACTGCCAAGTCCTTGCACATGCCCAGTCAATACAAAGATGTCCACACAAACCCAGACTCTGGCTGCTACGTGCTTCAAGTCACCACACTCAACTTCATTTTCACCCCTGTGGTTATGGGCATGACGCTCACCCTGGTTAGTACAATAACTCTGGGTTTTTTGGTTGGCACTACTTTATTGGTGGAGATCTTAAAGCATTTTAAAAAATACCTGTGTTGATGAAAATAGATAATCAAAAAAAAAAAGGAACATTTTAATATTTGTGGGAATTAATGTTGACATGTGCCATTTGAGGATGTTTTTTACTGAGTGGAAATAAGTATGTTGTGCCTAAATGACCAAAAGTTATGACTACACAACCAGCCACTGGTGTCTTTTGGTTTTATTAAATGACACATTCTGCAACTCTGCCATCAATCCCTGGCAATGCCACATTCAAGTGATGCCAAAGATGAGATAGAGCTTTTTATGTTTGTAGAAAACTGTCTGTGTGATAAATTACGAACTAGATACAGTAAAAGCTGTAAGTCTTGACAAAATCCTTGAGATATTAAGTTGGTGTTGTTTGAATCAGCTTTATCAGAGTCAGCATTAAGATCTAAGAGGACAAGGACAGACCAGCAAAGCTGTGTCTGCTCTGTTTTAATCTACTGTGATTTTTCAGAGATCTCTTATCTAATCATTTAGTCTGTTAGCTGTTCATAAATGTCTCCTTCTAGGATTTTTTATCTCTAAAAGTTGCTAGGATTGATATGCCAGGTTTTTGGAGAAGGGCTTAAAATGTGATGGAACAAGGCCAGAGATTAGTAAAGAGTTAAATGGCAAGAACACTGGAGCAAGCTTTAGCAATAAAATCTTTTAAGAAGTCTGGTCAGGGGGATACCCAGTGAGCTGGACGTTGAAGCTACATTCCACAAAAAGAAGTCTGAGGTCTCGGCCACATAAAAGCCCTCTATTAGGAAAGTTAAGGCCAGTCTTAGTTGAATCAAGTTACAAAACACCCAGACTCTCCCTACTCACATGTTTGCTAGACACACAAATGACTGTATTTTGATGACTTTTGCCAATAGTCTGCTTGGCCTATGTTGTCTTCTGCAATAATAATCTTTTGATCTGACCATGGACTGATGAAAAAAATAAACGGCAATAGCTCCTTATTGCCTCTTCTAATCTGCGCTACTCTGTCTCTGTCTTTGTCATAGTTCACAATCAACGTCAGCACAGACATGCGCCACCACCGCGTTCGTCTGGTGTTCCAGGACTCACCGATCCCGCGGGGGAAGAAAAGAGGGGATCAGGGTGGGATTCAGGTGGTGTTGGATCCCGTACACAGTGTGAAGCTCATGGACTGGTGGCATCCACAGTACCCCTTCTCGACTTAAACATAAGCGTCTTGCCCTCTCGGATCTTACTACAGCAGAACATCTCAGCAAGAACCCTGCCGTCATTTCATCCCACTCGCCCAACAGAAATATGATATTGGATGATCCTGCAGAACCCTTGATTACATTCACTGACAGTGTTTCTGCACATTCACATTTTTGAACATTCGTCTGTGATAGTTAAAATAGTTAAAGTTAGGAAACGAAAACACTTGAACTTGAAATTGGGGATTCATTGTTGGATAATGCAGAAAGCCAATATTTATTATTGGCCTAAGATGGGACACAAACCTCACCTTTCAGTGTCAAAATCAATCACATTGCATGTCTGTCCCCGACACTGTTTCCTGCTGCGTTATTTAAACATCACAGTTCTTCCTGCATTGGTACTGGATGTAAATTGTGTACTGCAGAATCGTCCAATATGAACATTATTCCTATAGCTGGTCATTAATACAAATCCATATCCACATAGTACCTCCTAGCCCCTAGAGATACCTGGGGCCAGATGCATAGAGCTCAAACTTTGTGTATGCACAAAGACAGAAATATGCATACACATCGTTTAGGTCCGATTTCTATAAAGCCATGTGAATGCATTGTTCTATTTCATGAGGCTCAGTCCCTGTGGAAGTGGTCGCATGTGCACAAGCCCATTTCCACTCTCACAGTTAGTCATAAATGGATGGTGACACACCCTTAGCTGTCTGGCATACAAGTAATTTGGTCTGCTCCAACACTTATTAGACTTGTCATTGAAAAGGCCGGGCAAAGAAAGAAGTGCAATTTTACAGATTGTGTTGCAACAAAGCCAGAACAGCTCTCATTAGGAAAGACTTATGCACGCCTGTGGCTATTTATATCGCCCAAATCATTGCATGTACTGGGAAATCTCAGTCATTGTAGTTAAAAATCAGAGAAATGATCAATGATTGATTTATAGCGATCAGACTTTACAAAGTGCTTCACAATTAAGGATAAAAATGAAAACCTCATTAACACAGGGAATGTGTAAATATAAAGAATGAAATTCATGAAATGATTTAAAATCAAGTTTATAAATGCACCTTTTATTTATATTTTACAGATCACAAAAAGACTGCAAAAAGAATTACAATGAATTTGGTCTTATATGTTTCAAAAAACTGTTCATATGCCTGGTCTGAAGTATTTGTAAGGTGCACACTGCACATTTTCCTTACATAAGTGGGAAATGGCATATGCATGGCTTTTGTGTGTTCACATCATTTATACATGTGGCCCCTGGAATCTCTCCTCATCTTCAGCAGTTCCTTATTGAAAACATGCAGAGGGCTTTGTAATATGAAAAACAAAAAAAATGGCATGATAACAAAGAAAATCATTATCTGAAACAGACATTGACATTTGTGTAGTAAATGTTAAGTACACTGGACTGCATAATAGTGGAAAGTCAGTTTCAGATGGCATTCCCAAGCATTCCAGAAATCCTTCTGGGAGAAATCTCACTTAAACATTGTTTGCAAAAAACAATTCAAAGTCAAATTTTCCCCCACAATGATTTAGTAATATATATTTCACAATATATAAAATACTGCGATGTGATTACAGTGATAGTTGATAAATGTTTATATATTGCCCAGCCCTACATACATGGCAGAGAGGATCATGTGTATTTGGAGCTACCAGTTGCATAAAAAGATTTAAAAGTTTGTTATTTCTCCTACACAGACATGTGTGACACATTTTCTAGAAGAGTTTTTGAAACTTGGATTAACAGGGTTGAACATTTGTACTGTTGTCCCCTGGTTGTTTTATGCTCACTTGAAAAAGTTAATCTAAAATATTTTTGATTTGCGTTGGTTTGAATTTTGACAATGTTGCATCAACAGAGTTGTATTATCTTTTTAAAACCATGTTTTGTTTTTTCTTCAATGTATTTAATTTCAGGCAGCCTCACTTAGTATTATGTGAATATTAATGACACTGCTCTGCATTGAAGGGGCCAAAGAGATGATTTACCTCAGATGTCATCCACTCATCTGCTGATTTGGGCAGCGTTTCTTTTCTTTCAAATGTTTCTTGGCTAAAAACACTTTGATTGTCTCCTTTTTGATTGTGTTAGCCATGTCCTCAACTGCCACCTGTGAAATATTAGTGTTAAAAGTGGTCTGTCTTTTACATATTGAATGTGAGTAGAATCATACCAATCTCATGCTTGATCATGAAGTGCTATGGAGAGAGAGAGCTACCATTGACATTGATTTCCATTTTTTTTTTCCATCGGACATAGTCAGAATCATTTAACCTGGATTTGCTTGCAGATATAGATATAATGTGACATTTCTGTTCATTTGATTAACCACACACAGTGTAGACTTGTAGAAACAAAAAGCTAGTTGATGGCAATACCCCATAGCAGAAGACACTTGGATGTTCTGGTTAGCAGCAGTTGATTTTTTTCTAGTGGGTGGTCATTTTTGTCAGATAAGAATTTACTGCACTGAAATAAAGACAGAAACTGCCCATCTGAAAGCCTCCAGTCATCTGTCATAGAACATTACTTGTATTTTGCTTCCCTCTTGTGGTAATATTTGGTACTGTGTTTTGAACACAGTATCCAGTTATCCACAGAAGCTGGTTTTCTAGCAGTCTTGGATCCAGGAGCATGAATGCTTGTTTTGCTGTTATGGTATTTATGCCAGTGAACTTGCTGTATACTTGACACAAAAATGTAAGACACCTGGACCACTAATCCCTGAAAAACATCTGTCAAGATTATCAACTGTATTAGGTGGTGTTTAAAATACACAAGGATACACCTAGCCCTCCTATGCAATGTCAGTACCTTAATAGAAGTGTTAATTTGGGAACTAAAGATGGACTAACAATGCGTGGTCCCTGTGATTACAGGAGGTGCACACAATATGTGGACCTCCTCTGCAATCTAATATATAAAATCACAAACCATGGCCTCAAAAATACCAGATTTAGACAGTCTTCACTAGAATTTTAACATTTTAGGTAAACTATGACTTTAAATGAAAACTTGTTAGGAGTCAGTGTTATTAGATGTATTGTGCAGGTTTGTATGAATAGTGTGCCCCTGGGTCCTAACATTGATAGATTAACAGCGACTAAGCTACATAATCATAATGTAAAACTGCAGTCTCACAATAAAACAGAGCGAGAAAATAAGCATCTCAATAGCTGACAGTAAAAACGATAAAGGCTCAGCTCCCCTCTTTAAACGTGTGGGTCTTGGTTTTGGCTAAAGTTAGAGGGCCTCTTAAAACTCATCTGCAGTCAACAGGCGTCACGTCATCGCCTTAAAATACCGGCGAGTGTTGCGAATATGAGAAAACTTCATTTCCCATAAACCCATTAGCGCGTTGCCATTGGCGGCGGCACAGGTGACCGCAGACGTTCTGAGTTGTGACAACATCTCGACGGTCTAAACGACAACAAATTAGCCTCCGAGGTGCAGGCGGGTGTGCGTAGCGTAGCAGTCTGTGGAAATACAGAGACGCTTAAAACTCTTAGAGGTTTTTTTTTCTTGAACACGACCTTTTTTTCCTCTGAGAGTGTCTGACAAGTTTGGTATTAACAGAGCGCCTGAGAGAAGTGGGCACGCACTTTTCCTGAACCTGACTCCTCACTTCGTTCTGTCTGACCTTCACAGCGGGTAAGTGATATTTCACCACCGCCACTGAAGTGTTACTCCTTAAAAAAACACCACCACCTCTGGAAAACACCACCAGCTTAACATTTTAAGTGCATATTTCTTGCTTTTACGTACAAAGTTTTGTGATTAATTTGAGCTGTTTGAGCTAAGTGAATAAGGTAAAAGTAGCCAATTTGTCCATGCAAATAAACGCATGATTTACGTCTTGTAGTTTTCAATTAAATGTTGCAAAAATCATTGCACAAGAACTAAATATACATGTATGTATTGTTCATGAGACATGTAGGCTAGCAATGCATGCTTATTGCTATGCTTCATCCTTAAACTCTACATGCAAGTTGATCAAGATTTTGTTTCATGTGAATTTTTTTATGAATCTGAGTAGAGTAAGTGCACACAGAGAAAGACATTTACTAGCATTTAACTATAACTAATGAGCAAAATAGTCAAAACATTGTCTTCACATGCCATAAGATGCAATTATTTCATTCGAGTTTTACAAAAATAAAGAATAATTTAATTTAAATAAATAATGCAGTTTGTCTTTTTGCTGGGAACCAATGAGTTAAACTTTAATGTACAACTTTCCCCTTTTCATTGTCATCAGGGAGTCTCTGCTGAGAGCTGCCCCTCTTGCCATTTATAAGCAGTAGTCAGGCCAGTATCAGTAACAACACCTCAGCCTCGGGGTATGCTGCTATGTATAAGCTGTGACTTTCTAAACTGTACCGACTGTAATACTCTGCTGCTTATTCAAGTACTTTGGCTGAAAGTCCTGCGCAGTGCCAACACTAAAATAATGAAGGCACCACCGACCATTTATGTCCTCTTTGTCCCCTCTCTGCAGTGGGCTTAATTTACATACCATGTGTTTATTATTAGTGTGCGCGCGGGTAGAATGGAGGCTACAACTGGTTATGTCTGCTATCACAGTGATGCAATGTCAACATATTATTCCAGAAATGACATATGACAGATCTGTTGCATTTAGCTGTGATTTCAATGGGAACTATGTGTTTTGTTTTACTGTTGAATATGGTCAAATAGTTTGACCATATTCAACAACTTGCAGTGCAAGTTGCAGTAAAACGTGTGGTATTTGTACATTAATCCATCTGTATTTAACTATATCAAGCATGGTTATCATCATTTTTGCCATACCAAATTATTAACCATGGTCAGTTTATATTTGAAGATTTACACTCATATGAGAGTGAATGAAAAAAAGTGCTTTAAGGACAGACCAGACTGCTTTTGTCTTCTTAAGTTTACCTTCGGTGAAGGTCTAACTCTGAGGCTTGTAGGCTGCCCTACATGTCTCCTTACCACCTAACAATACACCAATAATGTGTTTGACATTAAACTCTGGTCCCTGGCCCTTGACCTCTCTGCCTGGTCTCTGTGATTATCTGTACCATTCTCCAGAGGACACAATAAGGTTCAAAGGTCAGAACAGAAAGGTCTCAACTGGTCTGATAGCTTTTAACTGATGTGAAAACCTTTTCCTCAAGCTTGTGCTTACGGACATGACTTGTCTACTTTCATTCTTAGTGCATTTCCCAGAAATGTCCCCTAGACTGCTTATGATGTCAGTTGGTAGAAATAGGAAATCAAGAGTTCAACTGTCCCACTGAACTAGGCATAAGTATGATTATGAAATAGATTTTGGAAGGTAGATTTTAATTTATGAACAATATAAAAGGGAAGAAATATTAGAAAAAATTGCACAGGATCACTGAGTTCAGTCAACCACATGGACGTTTTTTGTATTTTGGTGACACTGGTATGTTTCTATATTGGTTTGATACACCATACAGACAGAAATGTGATACGAAAGGACACGAGAACTACCATGTCTTTGTAGCTCCACTGTTGTTCACTGTTATGGAGACACACAGCAGCGCAGACAGATGGGCGTGCACATGCATGGGAGAGGGTTCAGCTGCAGGTCTGAGGAAAACTGTGTTTTAATGCATCAGATTCATTTGTGAGGCCGGCTGGGCACATTCATATGTAGAATATTCACTCATTTCATATGTAACACACTTGCAGACACTCAGTGGATGTGTTGTTGTTGTTGTTGTTGTGGATGTGCGTTTGGGTCGTACTTTGAGTATTTTTCACACTACATTGATATAGAATTGTAGCATGTGAGTTCAGTGTACATAGTACAGTTATGTCATCACACTGTTAAACCTGAATTACCATTCTCCTGGAAAGACACAAAAACTCTCCTCCACTATCTGTTTCTCTTTTTCATCGTCTTCATCTGCCTCTCCCTCGTTTCTGTGAATCCATTCATGAAAAAATTTCCATTGCGTAACCTGATCAGAAAGATAGATCTACTGTACTGCAACACTGGCACATAGTTTAGCTGTAACCGTAACACTTATAGCCTGATCAATACTGGACTTTTGAGGCTGTTACTGATATAGATATTTGTGAGTTTTAAAATTCTGATAACAATTTATTGGCTGATTGTAATATGTTATAACATAAACAAACAATCTTGATATGGATCCCTTATTGTTAATTTTATTTTTTTTAAAGGAATTATGATAAAGATGCATACTGAGTAAGACATTTTACAGTTGAGTTCCCTGTTTAGCGTCGTCGGGTAAGGCTAACTCGTTGCAACTTTGGAGCTAACCCCCTTCACTTTTCCAGCAGTTGGGGAAACAACAGACGTAACTTTTCTTGGTCTTGAGAAGCTGCAGCATTTAATTAACTGAAACACTGTGGTCTATACTGTAGATTTACTGCCAGACTGACAAGTTACTGCTAACCTTTTCCTCTGCTCAGCTTGCTCGCACACACTTAACCACTCAGTTGCTACGCACACACATTACGTACTGCCTTATTCCTTATGGCAACTACAACGAGTTTCCCAGGCAACAACACAAATTTTGACTCTCGTTTCGGAACAGCGCTGCACAGAGATGCCCCAAACATTATTGATTTCCAAATTAATGGATATTTGGCATTATTTTTGGCATTAAAAAAATGTTTTTTTGGCCTGGCGGGGGTCCTTGTTGGGCTGGCGGGCTGCCAGGGAAACATATAGGGAAATATAGGGAAACACTCAAGTTATCTGTGTAGTTGCTGTAGACCTTTATCTGTACTTAACTCACTCCATCTCTAATTTTTAAAACAAGTGTGTTTACAATGGTGTGTTGAAAATGAGACAGAGGCACATAGAGGAGTCAGTGGGGTTATGGAGTACACGCAGTATGAAGGGTCAGGGGTCAGTAAACACACTGATCTGTGAGGTCATTGTCAGCAAGGTGACAGGTCACTGGCCAGTATGTGGAGCAGTGGTGGTGCCTGACAGACTAATCGCACTCTCTCCAATAGCACAGCTGCAGCCTGCTCAGATGGCCATCAATGGAAAAGAGTCAAGTATCAAGCAGTGAAACATTTACAATTTCATTTAGCGTCTGCTAAATGAAATTGTAAATTTTAAATCTCAGGAGAGGTGGCCATTTTGACTAACTGTTCTAATTAAATTACTATAACTATACTGGAGCATTCCTCTTGCTTGGCTTGTGTTTGTGGGTGTATGTATGTGTATGAATGTGTGACACATACAAACTGATCACCTCGTCACAGTGCACAAATTAGCGCAAGCATGTGTGCTATGTATATGGAAAAGTGTGTTTGTGGTCATATTTTCAGCCTCATTGGACTCATGTCCGCTTGTAAGTGTTGGTGATGGGGTTAATTTTCTTCAGGTAAACAGAAGCACCCGTACACACACACACACACACACACACACACACACACACACACACACACACACACACACACACACACACACACATCCACACTGGCCAGGTTGAATGGATGTACTCTAGTGTGAAAGAGCATCAGGTGTGTGTAAACACAGCTTCATCCGTTTGCCATATGGACAGATCTCCCCTGACCTGGACAGCTTTGTGACTGGACAAGGAAAAGGTGTTGTATGAGAAACTCTCTCAATGATAAACTGGATTTCCCTTAGAAACAAAACAGAAAGAAAGACAGAAAGGCCAAAGTGCAGTAAAGTTTTGTCACCAAAGGTCGGACTTTTTCTTGAAAACCACTGGAATGACAGTCTGACATGTGATATATGACAACATGACCCATGATCTATCAGAGGTGAGTGTGGGTGGGATGTTTTGGGGCATGTGCTGAATGTGTGACTACACTTCCTCATCTTAGCTTCATTCCACTGTCTCATATCCTCTTTTGACTGATAAACAGTAGTGACAGTCTTAAGTTGCCTCTGTTTTCTGTAAGAATGGTGCCTCAGCTGCATCTGTGAAACACATATTGCCCTGTTGTGTATATTTGGACAATTTGCTTGTTAGTATGAACTGCAGGAGTCGGCTGTAGTTTGCTGTTGTAGCTCTCTGCAAGTTTAGCTTTCTCAAAGGATGTCAGAGTTATATTTTTATCTCCTTACAAAGATTTTTAGCACCACCTATAAACACCACCTCAAATGGTGAGGTCATGACTGTCTGGTAAAACAGATGTTAACTGTAACAAATGACCAAATCTTAGTTTAGGTCTAATTTTAAAGAAAATTAAACTGCAAGGCTAAGACGTTAAGATAAAGGTTTTGTCTGCTTATATTTAACCCCATTTTCAAGATCTTTCTGTTTTACTGGTCAGAACTGCCCTTGATCAACCTCAACTGATCACACTTTCTTATTCACAAGAAACTGTTTCTCATATGAACTCTGCTGCCTGTTCCCTTAATATTATGCCCTCTAGGCTCCTTAAACAGGTTTTGCACAATGACATTCCTAGTATTCTTTCTATTGCTAGTAGTTTTTAGACTAATTGCAATAGAAATTGAAACTGAAAGGTTTTTCTCTCCACAACATTTTCTATCCATTCCTGTCTGGTTTTAGGGCTTTGCATACAACAGAATCAGATCTTATGAGGAAGTTAAATTTCCTACTGATGACTTACTACACGACTGTGCGATCATACTCATCTTGAATATCATGTCTGCCTTTGTTTAGGTAGACCACGACTTACTGACTGTCTTCAGCATATAGCTAGTATCAGTGCTACAGCCCTTCTACTGTTTTTTACCTTCAATGATGTAAACTGCACCTTTTTGGTTAACATGTGAAGTTTTTAGCCACAATAGCAGTGTGGGTCTAGGGATGTCGGTCTTTTGGTCTACCACTTTGGTCTAGACTGAAATATCTCATCATCAACTGGACTGATTGAGGAGGCATTTTGTACAGGCATTCATGGTCCCCAGAGGATGAATCTTACTGATGTTGGTGATTTTTCCATTTAGCATCACCATGAGGTTTGTAGTTTTGAGTAAAACGTCTTGACAGCTATTGGGTGGATTGCCAAAATGAGGGACAGACATTCATGCTCCTCTCAAGGTGAATTATAATCACTTTGGTGATCCTTTGGCTTTTGATCTTGTGCTATCATCAGGTCAAAATTTTAATGTGTTGAATAATTTGGTTTATGAGCAAATACCTGTGTAGCTAATGACATTCCCATCTGTAGCTTGTCTTTGCTAAAATGATCAGCTAGTTCAAAGCACTGCTGTGTCTAAGTATAGCCTCACAGAGCAGCTAGCATGGCTGTTGACTCTTAGCCTTGTATATCTAGGAGCTAGATATGCAGAGCTAGATATGCAGAGCTAGGAACACACAAGACTCTACTTTAGGTTCTCATTACCTAATGTTTGTTTATAAGATCCTGAAATGCTTGGCCCCTTCATATATCTCTGATGTTTTACTACTCCGTGTTCTTCAGATCACTCCAGGTAATTTGATCTAAGGCTGCATGCTGTTCCTCTGGTGAAGGGTAATAAGGATCATAATCTTGCTGTGATTCAGAGACTGTGGAATAACCTTGCCTTAACATCGGGTCTGCCTTCACTATTGACACTCTTGAATCTAGCCTTTGTACATATCTCTATCTTTAAGACCATCTTCATTGAAAATACCATATTTTGTTCCTGTTTTAGTTTTTTATCCGCATTAGTCCATAATTTTCCATCCCAGAAATTAGCCTTTGTTAACAAGTTGCATTTATGACTCTTAATCAAATCACTATTTTATGTTATTTTGTTCCAATTATTTGTTGTTATTTATTCCAGAAACACTTGTGCGGCAATTGCCTTTAATTAAATAAAAGAAGAAATAGAAGAGGAAATTTAACCTTTTGCACTTTCACAATAAGCATTTTTATGTACTGTAAATGTTTTACACGTTTTCTGAGATGGATGGTTACTTTTGCAGACATTTATCATAGATACAAGATTCAAACATTGTTATATCTTAAGTACATCATATTAGTGGCTATTTTCACTAAAATTAAACTAAAACTACAATTAAAATCAACTAAAATTAAGATTTATTCTCACTTTCCAGCAGGTGCTCTTCTCTCCTTTCACAGTTTAGGATTAGTAATTCTGAAAACTACA